>NC_068937.1:14033082-14310921 GCF_016801865.2 Culex pipiens pallens
TAGAATTTGGAATGCTATAATCTCAGAGTTTTGAAATTAAGATCTAAGATAACTAAGATCTCCGATTTTAGATATTTCAGAGCACTAACGTTTAGAAATTTAAAAATTAGGAAACTTTTTTATTGTCTAGTTTTTAAATTCCTAAATTTTCAGTTTTCTGAATCCAAGATTTCTAATTTTTTGTTGTTTTGAAAGTCGGAATTTTAAAACTTAAATTATCTGAATTGTGAGATGATGACGGGGTTCCGGACCTGCCGTAACAAGGCGGAGTAATTTCTGGACCTCAGGGAGCTGATGATTAAGCACATCTACAATAGATAAAAGAAAACTGTGATCTATTTCTTTCCTCTTTCTTTTGCAATTTCAGTAAGTTTCAGTAATTTTTTTTTCTTACTCTTGGTAATCTCTAAGTCATAAGCAATAATCGTTCCAAAATGGATTGAGATTTAACACACAGCTGAAAGGAACTCAAATCTCTGTTATGTACTGCGAATAAACTAATTGTAACATGATTATTCACTAATAAAACCGAATCTAATTGAAAATTGAAAAAATATCTGAATTTATTTATCTCGGAAATAAAAAAAATGTTTTAGATTTTTAAATTTTTGAATATTGAAATTTTAAAATAAATTTACTAATTTCAGAATTTGAGGATATCAAAAAATTATGTTTTTGATTATCTGATTTGACAATTTTCAAATTGTCAACTAGTGCGTCCATCCCGGGAATTCCCGGGACAAAAATCCCGGGATTTTTCCAAAACCGGGAATTCCCGAATCCCGGGATTTTTTTAAATTTTGTCCCGGGAATTCCCGAAATTGAAAACAAATCAAATTTTGGTTTGAGAATTCAGAGTTAGTTGTGGAAATAGATGAATAGTTGAATACTTAGTACTCGATAAGAGTTTTAAAGGATTATAATTTGTATTTGGCATGTATCAGCATTAATTTGGCTTGTTGGGGAAAATTACTGAAATTTTAGTTTCCAGATCCGCAAAGTGCCTCACGCTTTAAATATTTTCCATTAAATTTCATTTATTTAAAAAAGAATTGGTATGTTATTTTAGTATATTCATGACTCTAAACTTGAAAAAAATCATATTTAATTATTTTTCATCATAAACCGGCATCTGTAGCAAATCAGGACAAAATTAAGGAATTTGGACAGCTGTTTTCACAATTTTTTATATAATGTTCTGATTGTTTTGATTGATTTTAGTTACAACAGGAAGAGTACAAAACAATGAGTACACCGATTTCCAAATGTATTGCTCTAAAATCTCCTGTATCTATTCAGACTGCAGTCCCAAAATATGTTTTAATATAAAACATAAAATTCTAAACTTATCTAAAGTATTGTTTATTTTTTTATTTCTTGTTGTTTTAGACAGTTTCAATGAAATTGTTTAAGCTTTTGTTGTCATGTTATATAAATAAATAAAAAAAAATAATAAAAATTGCGGTTCATTTAAATTCCAAAGCACATCAATGAGCAATTTTTTAATGTATTTTAAGCTATCTTAAAAACTGCTGTCCTTGTTAAGATTAAAGTGTAAATTATCACCAATTAACAGCATTGAGCTAATTCTGTAACTTTAGGCTAGAAAAACATTAAAAATATAATGAAAACATTGATTTTGTTACTGCTTCAAAAATTTCCCGGGATCCCGGGAATTCCCGGGATTCCAAAAATATTTTTCCCGTTTCCCGGGAATTTCAAAACCCGGGAAAATTGGACGCCCTATGTCAACCTAACATTTTCGAATTTTCTTGTATTTAAATTCTGGAATTACAAAATTGTAACATTTTCCAGAATTACAAAAATAATAAAATTTAAGAATTCCAAAATTTTGGAATTGGAATATGTTTTTTTTTGAGTCGTTGAAAATTTGAGTGTTCAGGTTTGTAATTTTCAAATTATGACTTTTCTTCTGAAAATAATCTTGAATTTTTAAATGTGAGCTTTTAATTTTGGAATATCTTTTTTTATGTTCTAGTTTTTAAATTTCTCAATATACAGTTTTCTGAATTCAGATTTTTTTGTATCATTATTTTATCTCATGATTTCAGAAATTTAAGAAGTCTCAGAAATTTAAATTTAGGAATTAAAAGTTTCAGAATTTTAGACTTTTTTTTCAATTTAGAAGTTTCAGAACAAATAAAAATGCAAAAGTTAAGAATTTAGAGATTAGGAATGTTTCAATTTTTAGAATTATAAAAATTTAGAATTGCAAAATTTTAAAATACCGTGATTAGGGGTGGCATTGGGTTTCGGGATGAGATTGGGTCATACAAATTTCAGCTTTTTTATGACAAAATCTCACCCCTGATGACTGAAATAGATTTTTTTGAATTCTAGAAATTTAAAATTAAGGAATTTAAATTTAAGAAATTTTAAATTTAAGAAATTCAAAATTTAAGAAATTAAGACATTTTAGAAAAATTAGAATTTCCTAATTTAAAAAATCTTAGTTTGTTTTAATTTATTCGATTTTTGATTTTATAAGACAAGACGGGGGGAAGGGGGTATGCTTTTATGGCTTAGAGGGGCCTTAGTTGAGAGTTTAAATGACCTAAATTTGCAAAAAAAAATCTACAATCTCTGAATTTAAAATTTTAGAATTTAAATTTTGTGTGATTTTGGCTTTAAAAATTTTTGAACCTAGTATTTTTGAATTTAATAGTTCTTGATTGATTACTTGATAAATTCTAGAATTTAAAAATGTTGGAATTCTAGAATTCAAAATGCTATAATCTCCTAATTCCAGAATTTTGTTGATTTAAGAATTCAGAATGCTAAAGTTATGATTTACAATTTATTAATTTTAATCAGAATATGAGAATTGTTTCCTTATGCCGATGTCCAGTTCTGGGTGTAGATGATTATTTTCTCTTATATTATTATAAAATAAAATAAATAACCCTCCTACCCATTCCCCACTCTCCGGTTCCTCAATCCCAATTTGACCAATTCAGCTGCTACCCTAAAAATATAATATCTGCCAAATTTACACTAACACACCACACTGATAACTGAGCGATTCGGAGCGTTTGGTACGGTATGTCCACGCATCCTTCCTCCCCTGAAGATTCTGTGAAATGTGATCCGTTCACAGAATCCTCTCTGCGGTAAACACAACGCAGTAGGGCTGGCCGCTTTGATTTTTGTTTTACATTTTCGAGTATTCTCGGATGTACTGCAATTATTAATATTGACAAGAAAAGTGCTTGGGGCGTAAATCTAATCACAAGACTTTCCAGCATGCTTTCATTGGACTGGCTGCGTTTGTGTTAGATTAGATTAGATTAGAATATGAGAATTGTTAAAATATTTTTCAGCAATTAAAGAATTTAAATTGTAAAATTTTCGAATCATAGAATTTTGGAATTCATATGCGTTTGAGAATTTGGTAATTTGATAAAATTGTGAAATTAAAAAAAATTGAGAATTTTTAATTTATCTCAGAATTTTAATATTTATTATGTTTTGATATTTCAGAATACAAGATTTGTTAAATTTAGGAATTTAGAATGCTAGAATTAAATATTTAATTTTTTTTTCTTTTCTGAAATTTTTTCTAAAAGCTTAACTCTCAAGCTCGAGAAAAAGGGGGAATCTATATGAAAATTTGGAAGTTTAGGTATTGAAAAGTTGTATTTATAAAAATTTACGGAATTTTGGTTCAGATAAAACATTTCGTCTTCAGAAAAAAAAAGATTTAGTAACTTTTGACAAGGTTTAGAAAATTTTAAAAGGATTTTTTTCATATTAATAATGTTTTTATGCAGCATTTTTGCCTTTTTTCTGAAAAAAATAATACCTACTTATAAGTCATAAGATAAAGCCAAAAAAAAATATAAAATATATTTCGAAATCGAGAATTTTATCCCTTAAACTTCTAAAAATATGATGATGATGATGATGATGATGATTAAAGATTTGACTCAATTCTGTGACCAGATTCAGAATTAGCGGACAAAATGGCTTGGAAAAACATACATTTAGATTAATTTATATTTTATGTAACGATTGACCCTAAGTGTTTTCGACGCATTTTAGTTTTAAAGTTGCCCCTTTTTTAAATTGTACTCCGGGCCGGAAAAATGTAAAAAAATGCTTAAAAAAATAAAATTAAATTTGTTTTTATTCGACCTTTAAAAAATAAACTCCAGATTGTATTTTTTTAGTTGTTACAAATATTTTTCAAAAATCACATCGAAGGTCTCAAAAATATTTTTTTTATTGAAAGGTAATAATAATTACAAAACTACGGTATTGGTGTGTAATGCATTTGAAAACATTTTTTTAAATGTCAAAACGTGGCTTGTAATTTAAATTTATATGTATTTTTGGGTAAGAGTCAAACAATATTTTATTCATATAATTTAGTATTTTAATTATTTAAATATTTATTTTATGTCAAATTTAAAAGTCAAAATCAAATTTAAGTCGACACCCTGCTACAATAAATGACTGAAAATTAATTTAAAATTCTCTCTTCCCCTCTTTCAGCAACGCTCCTCGGTCGCAACCAACGGTTCCCAACCACCAGGGGCCTACGCCGACGGCGTCCGCATGGAGGAGATCGTCGAGGGCACGGTCGGCGCCCTCCACATCCTCTCCAAGGAGGAACTGAACCGGCAGCTCATCCGCCAGCAGAACGTGATTCCGATCTTTGTCCAGCTGCTGTTCTACAACGACATTGAAAACATTCAGGTGAGTCTTCCCCTCCTTCGGGGTCATGCGCAGTAGCTTCCGGTGGGCGTGTTTCACTAACCATCTTTCCCCTCTTCCTCCTTCAGCGCGTGGCCGCCGGCGTCCTGTGCGAGCTGGCCGTCGACAAGGAGGTGGCGGAGATGATCGAGGCCGAGGGCGCCACCGCACCGCTCACCGAGCTGCTCAACTCGGCCAACGAGGGCGTCGCCACGTACGCCGCCGCCGTCCTGTTCAAGATGAGCGAGGACAAATCGATGGACTACAAGAAGCGCTTCTCCAGCGAGCTGACGACGCTGCCCGTGTTCCGCGACGACAGCATGTGGAACAACGGCGAGCTCGGCATGGGGCCGGATCTGCAGGTGAGGCTTTTTCCCCCCTTGTTTACTTTTTAGAGTGAAAGATATGAGAGAGAGAGAAGATTTCCAATCGCTTCTTCGTCCTACGCGGTGTGTGAGCTATGATGATGGTCATATTATAGGTTGAGTATTGTTGTGTGGCTAGGATATTGTTCAAAGTAGACAGTTGTTGATGTACTTGTTGCGTGTGTTGTCGGTGTTATGTTTATTTCAAGCGATTTAAACTTATTATTGTCATACTGAATCATCAATTTTGGCCATAGCTAAAAAATAGTCCATTGCATGCAAACGTGTTGTAAGTACAATTGCGCCGCGTTAAGTGTGCAAACTGTTATGGTAAGATCAGAGCAGCTTTTTGGAAATGCCTATTTAGAACAGGGGGCATAGAAAATTCTATACAAGCTAGATTACACAAAAGTATCTGTCTATGGTTTTGCAAATATTGTTTATTGCCAGTGTTGAAAATCTGACGACTAAGATTAAATTAGCGATTATTCGCTGCCTGTAACACCTAACGAATAAGACTGATGCGAATAGTCATGATTCTCAAATTGCCACGACTAGCTGTCATTCGTCAAGTGTACGATCGATGATTGTAACAACCCATGACTGCTGCTAGCAGAGATTTTATTTCAACCTTGTTTATTGCACTACAATTTTTTTTGAAAAATGACGAATCTTTAAAACTTTTTAAGTACACTTTGAAAAATATATTAAAATCATTTTAGTTGTAAATTTGCAAACTAAAAAAATAGACTGCGGGATAGTAAGAAACGCAAAACATAAAATAAAAATACCGTTAAAAATTTTAAGATCCAAAATTTTAAAATTTCAAAATTTTGTGATACTCAAATTTTAAAACCAAAAAGTTCTGAAATCAATTTGATATTGTAATATTTATAAGTCTTAAATTCTAAGAGTATAAAATTTTTATAATCGTAAGTTCTAAAATTCCTAAATTCTAAAACTTTTAAGATTCTACAATTTCTAAAAATTTAAAAATTCTTGAAATTTCTAAATTTAAAATCTTCAAGATACTAAAATTAAGATATTCTAAAATTCCAAAATTCCAAAATTTTAATTCCATAATTCTAAAATTCTAAAACCGTGAATTTCTAAAATTTAAAATTCTAAGATTGCAGATTATTAAATTCTAAAACTGTACATTCTAAAGTTCAAAGATACTAAGATTTTGAAATTCTAAAATTTTTATAAATTTCAAAATTCTAAGATACCAATATTTTAAAATTCCAAAATCCTAAAAGTTAAATCCTAGAAGTCTAAAATTTGAATACTCTAAAGTTCTAAAATTCCCAAATTTTCAAATTCTTGAATATCTAAAAATTTAAAAGGTCTAAAATTCTGAAATTTTTTAGCATTCAAAAATTCGAATTCCACAATTCAAAAAATTTCTATAATTTTAAAATTCTGAATTGAACAATTCAAAAATTTAAGATCAAAAAATTTGAAACTGTAAATTATTGAGTTCTAAGATACTGAAATTCTGGAATTTCAAAATGTCTATAGAATATGTATTTAAAAATTTACTTAAATTTAAAATTCTAAAGTCAAATTCTAGAAGTCCATGGTCCAACATTTTAAAATTCTTTGATTCTATTTTTTTAACTTCTAGAATATCCTAAAAATAAAAAAATCTTAAATTTTGAAATTTTTATACTTAAAAACTTTAAGATACAACAAAAATTGAGAAATTATAAAACTCTAAAATTCTAGTATTCCAAAACTGTGAAATTGTACAATTATAAAATTTAAGATTATAAAATTCTGAAACCGTAAATTATTAATTTCTTAGATACTGAAATTCAAAAATAAATTTTAAGATACCAAAATTCAGAAACTCAGAAATTCTAATCCTACAACTTTGAAATTTGTTCAATTCTTAAACTGTGAAACACATAAAAAAACAAAAATTATAATAATAACAAGAATGACAAAAAGACAGAAATGACAAAAAATATTGACCAAAACCAAATTATCATTCAAAAACTATCAAAATAGTAAAAATTACCAAAATTGACCAAATGATTTAAATTTGGTGATCAAAATGACAAAAACATTTCTAAAATTCTAAAAATCAAAAATTCTAAAATTCCAGAATTTCAAAAAAGTAGAATGACTAAAATTACAATAATATTAAGCATAACATAAATTACCAATATTATCAAAATGGCCAAAATGACCTAAATAACAAAAAGACCCAAATCACCAAAATGTTCAAAATTACCAAACTGACCAAAATGAATAAATTGACTAGAAGACCAAAATGAACAAAATGACCTAAATGGCTAAAAAGACCTGAATTACCAAATTGACGAAAATGTCCAAAAATATAAAAATTACCATGCTGATTGAAATTAACAAAATGACCAAGATATAAAAATTACCTTAGTGATAAAATGACCTAAATGACCAAATTAACCAAAATTATCAGAATTGACAAACTGACCAAAATGACCAAAATTAACTAAATGACCAAAATAATCTAAATGACCCAAATGAAATAAAAAACTAAAATAATCAAAATGACCTAAATGGTGAAATGTACTAAACGACATAATTCAACAAAATTATCAAAATTACCAAACTGACCAAAATGTCCAAGATGAACAAAATGACCAAAATGGTCACAATGACCAAAATGGCCAAATTGACCAAAATTACCAAAATGATCCAAGTGACCAAGTTGACCAAGATGACCTAAATGCCTAAAATGATCAAAATGACCAAATTGACCAAAATGATCAAAATGACCAAAATGATCAAAATGACCAAATTGACCAAAATGACCAAAATTACCAAAATGACCAAAATGATCAAAAGAACAAAAATGACCAAAATGAACAAAACGACCAAAATGTCAAAAATGACCAAATTGACCAAAATGATCAAAAGGACAAAAATGATCAAAATGAAAAAATGACCAAATTGACCAAAATGATCAAAATGACCAAAATTAACAAAATGACCAAAATGATCAAAAGAACAAAAATGACCAAAATGACCAAAATGAACAAAACGACCAAAATGACAAAAATGACCAAATTGACCAAAATGATCAAAAGGACAAAAATGATCAAAATGACCAAAATGATCCAAATGAAAAAAATGACCAAATTGACCAAAATGACCAAAATGATCAAAATGACAAAAATGACAAAAATGACCAAAATGATCAAAATGATCAAAAGGACAAAAATGATCAAAATGACCAAAATGACCAAATTGACAAAAATGATCAAAAGGACAAAAATGATCAAAATGACCAAAATGATCAAAATGACAAAAATGACCAAAATGATCAAAATGACAAAAATGACCAAATTGACCAAAATGAACAAAACGACCAAAATGACAAAAATGACCAAATTGACCAAAATGATCAAAATGGCCAAAATGATCAAAAGCACAAAAATGACCAAAATGAACAAACGACCAAAATGACAAAAATGACCATATTGACCAAAATGATCAAAATGACAAAAATGATCAAAATGATCAAAATGACAAAAATTGACCAAAATGATCAATTTTCTTGCAAATTCAAATACAAGTGTAATTTAGCTTGATAAATGGAAACGATATTTTTTTTTTCGTTTATTTTCGTTTAATTCCATTTCGCTTACTTGCTTTTAGACTTCAGTTCATTTTATTCAACAAACGCACTTTTTCTTGAGCTTTCATGCACCGGACATTGCATTTCTAACTGCTTACACTGAAACAAATGCACACACTCATTTAATTCCACAAATAATTTGATTCACAAACACACTTGCAAAAAATTACCGCTAATTTTCCGCTTTCATCGAGTGCCTTCCTTGTTTTTGTTTTTAATCGAGCCCAAAATTGGTAGCTTCTCATGTGTCTGTTTCAGAAACGATTGGAAATTACATAATAAAAGTAAAAATCTTCTTTTGTAAAGTCACAATTGCAAAAGAAGATTGCTCAAAAAAGAGTATTTCTTAGTTTAGTTAAGTGCCCTTCCAACTGAAAATTGTTACTTAATTTCCCGTTTTTCTTTCTTTTTTTCGTTTTCTTCTTTCTTTCATTTTCCGTTTCTGTCGTGATTTCGTTTCGTCAACACTTTTTCACAAACTCGAAAAAAAACTGTAAAAAATCACGCGCGCCACACACGCTAAACAAAAAATAGGACATCCTCTCGCCCGACCAGGCCTACGAGGGCCTCTACGGACAGGGACCGCCGAGTGTCCACAGCTCGCACGGTGGCCGCGCATTCCAGCAAGGTACGTACCCGACCAACTGTTTTGCCGTTTTTTGCATCTAGAGACGGATAAAAAACCTTCCGAAATTTGTAGCCAAAAGTAGAAAACTTACCTTAAAAAAAATATGATGAGAAAAATCGTTTAAGGATCCCCAATTAACAGCCCAATCTTTCTTCTCTTTGCTCTTCTTCTCCAATTTCTTACTTGCAGCTAAACCAGCCTAACATATATCATCACTAAAGAAGCAAAAATCTAACAAAAAGTAAAATTACTAAGCGACAGTTGTAGAAAAACCAAACAAAAATCCGAGCTAACTACCAAAACCCTGATCGAATCGCGATACCTTCGTCCCTCTATTACCTTGTTCCTACACACTAAAACTGTTTTAACCTCCCTTTTTGTACTTCTAACCTAATCTAACCTAAAAAAAACAAAGTAGTCAAAGCAACCATTCCCAGTGAAACTCTTTCAAAGAAGTCTCGTTTTTTCACCCTTTCCTCCTATCGTCTCCCCGAAAACAAACCAAAAACAAATGTCTACGTTAGCCGTCATTGCAAAACAAAACAAACCGTGGTAGTAGGCGAAGCAAAGCTGCAATTTTAAAAGCAACATAAATTGTGTAATACAACAGAAAGAATGCATAAAACAAAATAAAGCAAAAACACGTTGTTTGTTGATACAAAAGAAAGTAAGAAAAAAAAAACGCCTATAAGAGAGAGAGAAAAAAAAATCGAAAAGAGAAAAGACACATTTTTTCAAAACAAAAGACACCGCAATACTTGAGCTGTCAAACAAAAGCGTGTGACGCGCGCGCATAAACGGAAAGAGAAGCAGCCAAAGCTTGTCGTCGTTACGTCGTTTATGGTCGCAGTAGCGGGCAGCGCACGGTTTCCAAAGACTAGGTGACTATTGATGCAAAAATTATTTCAAAGATTTTTTGCACCGTGTGAAGTTTTATTTTCTTTTTTTTTGCGTACGCTATGCATTTTTTGATTGAAAATTTTAATTTTGTCATAGAAAAAATATTGTTTTTTTTGCACCATTTAGAGTTTTCTAGTATTTTTGCTTTTTTTAAGTTGAAAAGTTTTTTGTTAAGATTGATCCTGCAAGCAACTGTTTTACTTTCTGCACCATATTCGGGATTGAGTTTTCACCCTTTTTGTTTCCTTTCGACCATGAGTGAACTTTACTGGGTTTGTGTTATTTTTTGCAGATTGGTTTGGGTCGCTTTTTTCTATGCACGCTTTATTTTTTAAATTATTAAGACATAATATTGAGAATTTCTCAATTTAATAGTTCACTTTTTGTTTTAAGCTTGTGAAAATTCTTAGCATTGAAATTATTACTGAATTTCAACTCGATTTTTGAGCATACAAATATTGTAATTATTGATGAATTTTTGCCCACAAAACTTGTGCTAAAAAGTTCCTCTTCGACACACTTCATCGAAATCATCGATCTGACATTCACAAAATTTGAAGATGCCGCCACCCAAGCTATTTCACTACGGCAAAAAACAAACAAACTCGCTCTTTTTGACAGTTTTCCAGTTTGCCTGTTTTGTTTGTTTGCCTGGATTTGTTTGTACAAACGTCAGCCTGCATACATTTTACCTTGTTTGCGAGTTTGCTGCAAACAAGTTTGCGAGTTTGGCAAACTGTCAAACACGAAAAAGTGCGAGTTTGTTTGTTTGTTTGTTTGCGGTAGTGTAATGGCGGTAGTGTAATGGCTCCTTTACCCACCATTTGAAAAGGACGTCAAAAAAATCATCGAAGGACAAATGGTCGAAATACTAAAGGTCAAACACTAAATATTGTGATAATGTGTGGTGAATGGCCGTGGTGAGTTTTGATCATTCAAATTGGCCGTTAAATTTCAGATTGATGAGTTTTGAAACAGTTTTACGTCTGTTTGTCTGTGGAAATAGATATTTTATCCACTTTTGACCATTTGTCCAAAGGTAGTTTTGTCCAATTTGACAAAAATAGGTTTTTTTTCGGAAATATATTTTTTTTGCAATTTAAAAATATTTCACCAAGGACAAGCATCCCGGCAAAAAATATGTCGGAGAGCTGAGATCCAACTTTTTTTTTTCTATTATTATGTGATTGCTCTAGTTGTATAGCTACCGCCTCTTAAATGTAAAATTTTATGAGGATTAAATTTTTCTCAGTGTCATCTTATTATTTTTTTCAACTCGGAATCTCGAAAACTATCGGTTTGATTTTTTATGATAAAAAGTGAAACTTCGAAAAATTGTCTGGTCTTTAAAAGATTTTCTAATCAATCATAGAGCAATTCTCTGAGATTTCGGTCATTCATTTTTTTATTGTATTTTTTTTTATCCGGCGGATTTTTTTTTGATGCCTTCGGTATGCCCAGAGAAGCTATTTTGCATCATTAGTTTGTCCATATAATTTCCCTTACAAAATTGGCAGCTGTGAAATGATCCATGGAAATTTAAAAAATCGGTATCTTTTGAAGGATTATTTGGATCGATTTGGTGTCTTCGGCAAAGTCGTAGGTATGGATATGGACTACACTGGAAAAAATAATACACGGTAAAACATATTTTGGTGAACTTTATGTCACTAAAACATGATTTGCAAAAAAAAAACTATTTTTTTATGTGTTCCAGAAATTTTCAGAATGTGCAAAAAAATCTTTGACCGAGTTATTAATTTTTGAATCAATGCCGATTTTTTCAAAGAATCGAAATATTGGTTGCAAAATCTTTTCAACTTCATTTTTCGATATAAAATTGAATTTGGAATCAAAAAGTACTTCAGTGGAATTTTGATAAAGTGCACACTGCACCGTTTTCAAGTTATAATCTTTTTAGGTGACTTCTTTGAAAATAATCGAAAATAATCATGTTTGCCCACCTTTGAAAAAAATATTTTTAAATTTTTTTTTTTGTAAAAAAAAAGTTTATTTAGAGCATTATATTTTGTACATGGTTTACATAGAAAGGCATAAGTTTTGTCGAGTAATACAGATTATTTGAACAACTATACCAAAAATTTTTTATCGTTTACAATAAATATTATTAGAGTTTGTTCTTCTTCTATCTTTGAGCTTCAATGGCGTGTCTTCTTCTTTTTCGGGCGACCGGGTCCTCGTCGGCCTGAATTGGGCGCAGAGCCTCCAGGAGAGATATCACTTTCGCTCTCTGAGATGGTGTCCAAAGATGGCGATGTCTTCGGGTCCCGGATGGGAAAAGGAATCTTGAAATTGTTATCCAAGATCATGTTAGCAGGCGTCAAAGAGACTGGCATCTCTTCATCATTGCTCTCTTCGTTTCGTGAGTTCTCGATTTGATGTTCGTCTCCAGTGCCGATACCGCTGAGCTCGTTCGTGACATCAGTTGAGTGATTCGGCAAGATCGTCGCGGTGTCGGTCCCCGCGATACTGATACAGTCGATTGGATTTGTTTGTGGTGGTGCAGTTTGGGTTTGCAAAACCGTGGTGGAGGTACCTTCGTTCACCACACCAGCGTAGCTTTGTGGTGCAGTTGTCTGTGCGCTTTTCAGTCTCTCGCTGAGGTCGGCCTTCTGGCCGAGAAGTTTTTTGTTTTCAACACATGACATCCCTATGTGTTGAGTTAGTGTGCAGTGTCTGCATGTCGCTGGTTGACCTGTGTAGGTGACCAGCGTTAGTTCGTTTCTGATTGTAACGAACGACTTAATATGGCGGCGAAGCACCATCTTTGCAATCCGGATTCCTGACGATACGCCGCGGAATGCGAATTTTTCTCCCCAGACTGTTTCTTGGATGTTCAAGACATCACCGTAGTGCCGAAGAAAGGCCACAATTTCGTCATCGGTGACGTTTTCGGAGAGATCGTGTATTTTGACCTCCACTCCCCCGTCCTCCATCATCAACCGAACTTTGACCTTGGTTTTGTTAATCACGAGCTCGTGCTTTTCGTTGTGCATAGCAACAATGTCTTGAGCGATTTTCAACTCACTACACTTAACATGTGCGCAGTTTTGCGCATGGTTGATCTGGAGCCTCTTCACTTGCTCTGGCCTCAAGGCCAGATTAACGTGCACAAACTTGTGCAACTCTTCAAATGTTGGGCGTTTTGGGAAGTTCGATAGAAGCACCTTGAAGGTGTTCTCACGAGTTTGCACTTGAGACATAGTTGTGATGGCGAAGCAAAAAATAATCACAATTAGATGATTTGACGCGAAAACTCGATTCCACACCCGATGGTGTGGAAAAGAAAGCAAAAAACACTTGAACAAAGGAACTCTGGTTTATGCGACTGGTCGCATCAAGAGTGCGATGCGAACTGAAATGGCTGAGAAAATTCTCTATAATTTGTCTTTTTGAACTTTGTTGATACAAACCATAGTTGCTGAGATATTGCCATGCAAAGGTTTAAAAAAAAGGAAAATTGTTTTCTAAGCCTCACCAAAACAACCAACCATTTTCTAACGTTTTTTTTTAATCTCAGCAACTTAGGTTCGATTTTCAACGTTAAAATATGAAACATTCGTGAAATTTTCCGATCTTTACGAAAACAATATTTCAAGGCTAACATTTCAAAAGGACTAAACATTCAATATTACCTCCTTTTGAAATGTTTAAATTTAAAAAAACTGCGACCAATATTTCATTTTCTTGAAAAAATCAGTATTCATTCAAAAAATTATCAAAGATTTTTGTCCGTTCTGGAAATTTATGAAAAGTTGGCATTTGATGTCCACAAAACACAAAAATTTAAAATAAAAAAGACCGTGTTCGTAGCGAACTGCACAACAGCTTTTTGAAAAGGCTCAAAACCCATATTTTTATGGCTGGGCTAGATTTTTAATTTGCAGAAATTTGATGTCCAATTTAAATGAACAGAAACTCACCAAACCAAATTGGGAACGTTCTTTTATTACGTAACGCAAAAAAAAAGATTTTTGGACCCTTTTTTTGAATTCGAAGTCCAATTTTTTTTTAAATATAAACAGTTTTTTTGTTATCTGTAAAGTTCGATTGTTAAGAAGATTTTTTAAAGCCATTTTTTTTTAATCTCGAAGTAGGATCTGGCAACACTGCTCAACATTACGAGCACTTTCGTGATATAAATTTAGCTGAATGTCGAGAAATTTAAATGTTTTGTTTCACTTTCCAATTGTATTGGATAGGCAACTTAAAGTTTGACGAACAGATACAAAAACTGCAGATCTGGAAGCCCTGCCATGTAATAAAACCACTCTGATGAAACGTTTGACCTTTTGTTTTGGAGGCCGGATTCTGTTGCAATGATATTTTCTATGATCTTTTCAAAAATCTGGCAACCCTGCTGTAAGATATAATTTGCGAGAATACTACAGATTTCGATGCTTCAAGAATTTTGTTGAAAATAAATCATTCTAGATTTTGACAAAACGGACAAGATTGAAGATGTGGTCCGTGGACTCTGGAAATGTTCCAGATCTTACGGTAACATGTCAAAATGCAACTTTATTTTAAATTAGTGCAACTACCTATAACTAAAATTAGTGTTTTTCCCTGTTTGATATTTTTCCCTGGAGAATTTGGAGAATTTGAATGTTGCCAAATCTCGTTTGAAAAAAAAAAAAAAATACGATGCGACGGCTCAAACTTCATTATTTTTTAAAATATGCTTGTACGTTAATTCATTGAGGAATTGTCCATATTTGGTCACTGTCGGTAACTACCAGCTGCTGCCATAAAGACCTACAAAGGAACGGATATTTGATCGTTTTTTGAAACCACGCCTTACGACAGTCGAACCTCAATATTTTTCGTTGGTTTTAAAATACTTTATTTGATAATTTAAAGTAAATTAAAAAAATAAAGTTTATCATAAAAATATCTTGAATAAATTTTAGTGAAGTTTTTAAAATTAGTTTTGTTTAATTAAGTAGTTAATATAGATTTTTCAGACCTTTTCTATCAAGCACAATTTTATGATATTCGCAATTCGCAATTCGCAATTTTCAGTGTAAGAACGGGCCTTGACCGATCTTATGCACCAGGTTCCCGACGAACACGCACTGCCCTTACACCTACATCTCACCCTTGCTCTGAGTCAGTACGAGCAGCACGCTAGAACACGCTTTGAGTGTTCGTGCCAGGCATGCACACCTTCTTTTCCGGTTACGCATTTTAACTCGGCCGGGGGTGGTACATTACGTAGGGTTTGATGTAAGTATAAGCGCCTAACCATTTATAGTGTGCCTATCAACTTTTATTAAAGCAAAAACTGTTTTATTTTTTAGTTTGAATTCAAAAACTAGTTGTTATTTTACTGTGTATTGTTTTCTCCTGAAATCTTCCCTATTGTTGAGTCTGTTTATCTGTTGCTATTTCTTTTGTCGCGGTGTTTTGTTACAATTTTTGGTCCTAGGCATGTTATAAAAGTTTACCAAAAATACAATAGTAATATTTGTGTTAATCCTTTAACCATTCCATAAATTGAGTAAGGGCTCAAACCTCACTTGTTTTAAAGAAAAGGGTGAAGATTGAAAACAATGGACAGTGAAAGAAATATACTATGTAAAGAATCAATACTAAAAGAAAGATAGTAATTTATGAAGAAGATAAAGAAATTAACAATAGTTAATGAAAAGAGATAACAAACAAGCTTAGATTATTGTTATGATGGGCAATTTACTGGGAAGATGAGAAATTATTGAAATAGATAAATAAAGAAAAGGCACATGATAAACAAAATTGACATCGCTGCCAAATTAAGGGAAAGCAGACAGTTTGTTGCAGCAGCATCAATTAGTAAAATAGAGTGGAAAAGCGTTGAGAAATAAGAGAATCAAATAAGTAAAATCGAAATCAAATGGAGGATAGTAAACAGAAGCTGCGTTAGAGAATCAGTGAAACAAAATTAACAGAATATAGATGATAGATAAAAACGGAAAGAAGAGAAACCCCGTTGTGTGATGTTTCAGGTACATCCACAGCAGTTGACTCAACATACTGCGAATCAAAACAATACCGTCTACAATCACAAATTACTTCCCTTTCCCACATTGTCGCGCCCCTTTCTTTTAGCCGTCTCGACTCTGACTCTCGCTGGTCAAAGGTTTACGATCCGTTTCCACAGGCCACCAGCTAGGTCATCATGAAAACCAAGCCAACGTGGAGGTAAGAAAATAGGACACTTGCAAGGAACCAGAGCTATACTGTCCTGATCAAGAAAGATCTAACAGGACTACGGACGTAGTCAGTGACGCTCCTTCCAGGATGTTCCTCGCCTGAGCGTCAACTGAAGGGATATCATCAGAATCATTCGCACTTGGCCTGCAAGCACAATTTTATGATATTCTCAACAAAACATTATTTGCTCTTTACTTACCATTTTTTCCCTTCCTTCCACAGGCTACGACACGCTGCCGATAGACTCGATGCAGGGCCTGGAGATTGGCGGCGGTGGCAGCGGTGGCCAGAACGGTGGTCCCCAGCAGCAGAACGGGGGCGGCCCGGTTGGCCCACCACCCTCGGGGCAGCCCACCTCGCCGTACGCCATGGACATGGACGTCGGCGAGATGGACGCGTCGGAGCTGACCTTCGACCATCTGGACGTGATGCCGTCGCCGCCGCAGGACAACAACCAGGTCGCGGCCTGGTACGACACCGACCTGTAAGGAAGTGGAGTGGAGCAGCAGTTTTATTACTCTGATTTTTTTTTTTAAATTTACTTCTTATAACACATTTTAAAAACACACGAAAAGTGCTTCCAACATCGATTGACATTGGATTTCAGTTTAATATTGTTTTTCTTTATTCTGTTTTTTCGAGTTCTTTCTTTCTAATATGTGATACCAATTGGCAACTAACTCTCAAACTTCTTTTATCGCTTTTGCGTGCAGCAGCTCTTAATCGAATCAATGTTTGTTGGAAGTTTGCTCTTAAAACAAAAAAAAAAACTTTATTTTTAGCCATTAAGTATGATTTACATAACTACTTTATGTATTTTAACTACAAAAAAAAAACACAGAAAGAGAAATCGAAATCAAATAAAAAAAATATCGAAAAGTTTATTTAGTTTAAAACACAATCGCATATATCAAAAATTCCTTTATTTATACAACAAAGAAGAACAAGAACAAAAGAAACGATGTTTGCTACTGGCATTTTAAACGACCGCGCGACGACGATGACAAATGACGACGCAAAGAAAGTATATTTAAAAATCTAAACACAGCAGAAAACAAAAAAAAATAGTATAAATGTTATCATGATGCAGAACAAAGAAAAAACAAAAGTTTCCCATTTTTAACATAAAGTGGGACGAAACTTGATCGAAACATTAGTAGAAAGAACAAACAAAACAAAAAATCATATGAATAACAATTCCATTACGAAAACAATTAACTATTGCACGAACACACAAACACACCCACACACACACACTTACTTGTGTGAGGAAAAGTTAGAGAAATTCCCGAAAAAAATGTTCAGTAATCTCATTTGAGTCGCAGCAGTCAATTCCGTTCCGTTTCCCCCTCCCCCACGTGTAAACCTATTACAAGCAGTATGTAGAACTGTCTCTCTTTCTCCTTTTTGATACGATTGTTTACACAGATACTACACGCAAACATGTTTATGAGCAGGCGTCGAGACGATGACACGTGAAATACACACAGACATACACACACACACACAAGCATTACTTATATCGATTTGGAGTAATTCATTGATTATTGAAAAATTATTATACATTATATGATGAAACAAGAAACCTTCCTTTCAGTATATAAGAAAACGTAAGGAGAAAATATATTAAAAGCTATACAAAAAAAATGTTTTTTTTTTCATTTCTATATGATGACAAACCTGTGAAACGTAACCGACGGCGTGCCCTCCAAGCTGCGGCGCTGTGGGATTGAAAAAAGTCCGAAATTTCTGTCAACTTTGTCCCATCTGACGATGTGCCTTCCAAGCTGTGACGTCATGGAAAGGGCACATTCACGAGTCGAGGATTTTTTTTCTTCAATTGGTTCCTAAAAGTTAAAAATATGCAAAAAACAATTTCTCATAAGTTTTCTTTTGACAGCTTTTCAATTTGACTCGTTTTAATATTTAGGTAAGCTTATTTACAATCCAGATTTCTACCACACTGAAAAAAATATACTATTTTCAGTTATGAGCAATGTAATTAAACTTATATCGGAGAGCCCATACATCCAACTGAAATGCTGTCAAAGACAAACTTATGGGAAATTGGACGAGCTTTCCGGTAAAAATATTTACGAGACTGAAAAATCGAGTATGTCATATAGAAATTGCCAAAAAACACCAAAAATAACCTATTTTTCAACATTTTTATTTTTAAAATCGCTGTATCTTCCCAAGGATTTGACAGAGGACAATGGTCAATAAGGAGACTTTTATGTAAAATTCCCGCTATCGGTTTTTAAAAATTTTGACGTTTAGACCACTTTTAAAATGATTTAAATGATTTTTGTATTTTTTTAGGAGAGACATACCATCCTGCATTTTTCGTCAGTCTTTTTGTAACAATTTAGACTATTTCCTCAAAAATTTTGAACGAAAAAAATCGTGACGTCACTTTTAAATTCTACTTTTGAACTTAAAAATCTGAAAATCTCCTAGAAGTGGCGTGTATCTTTGTTTCAGTGTATTTTTTTTTTTTTTCAGAAAGCCCGTCCGATTTCCTACGATTTTTTTTAAAAGGGGGCTTTTTTTATTACGCAACTTATTTTTTTTAATAATTTTAAAATTGATTTTTTCATTTGCTCTACAGATTAGGATGATGCAAAATCTGGAACATGAGTTGTAATTTTTTGAAGAAAAAAAATTGCTGTCGAAAATAACTTAACACATTTCGCGTTAGGTACGCTGTTTTCAAGTTGTAGACATTTGAGAGTGACATTTTTATATTTTAAATTATTTTTTGCAATTCAAAAATATTTCATAAATGAAGCTTCCTTTCAAAAAAAAAAAGAAAAAAAAATATTTTTTTTTAAATTTTGTCCCATTTTTTTGAAACGGTGCACTTTATTGAAACAGGTGTGAAGTAATTTCCTATTGCAATTTTTTTTTGTATTTTTTTTTCTGAAATTTGCAATATTTTTTAGTCTCTAAAAATATACTACACAGTTTCGAAAAAAAATGAAACGGTAATTTGAACAAATATTCAGAAATTTTTAAAAATGCATTTTTTGTAGTTTGTGATAATTTTGGTCAATTTAGTCAATTTTGTTATTTTGTTCTTTTTTGTCTTTTTTGTTTTTGGTCATTTGTCAAGTTAGGTCATTTTTAGGGTTAGTGAAATTTCACGATTTCGCGGACAGCGTGAAATCCGCGAAATTTGGCTTTTTCCGCGAAATCCCGTGAAATTTTATGTTTGTATGAAAATGTAACGATTTTTCATAAAATAACTTATCAAACTCAAAAAGGAATAAAAATAATGTCATGAACTACTGTAGAATTAAGCGAGTGAATACCCTGGTTTTATTACTAATATAAGGTTAATGATTTTTGACGGTTTCGTAGACGGCGTGAAATTCGTTAAATTTATCAATTTTCTCGAATCATGGGCAAAAAAAAAATGTTGAAATAACAAGCCATAGTTTCAACATTTGCATGGAAAAATGGTTTTAAAATGCATTTTACACTAGTTCAGTAGTTTTGCAATCATTAGTTTTCAAAAAATGTAAGATCTGACGAAAACAAAAATTTTAGCAAAAAAAAAACATTTTGCGATAACAAACATCGAAAATTTTCAAAAATTCGAAAGATTTTTAAATCAACCCAAACATTCTTAAAATGATCCCAAACATTCTAAAAATGGAATGAAAAACGCAGGGGAATGAATTTAAAATTTATTTTAGCTGATCCATTGAAATGTTTAAGTTTTTCGAAAAAATATTTTTTTGTCCCCTGATTTTTCGGGCCAACTTCGAAGGGTTGGGGAGGGGGGGAGGGGAGAAAAAAACTTTTAATAAAATTTGTACTAGCCTAACAACTTAATAAACATTTCACCCAAAAAGAAAAGAAATTTTATTAGTTTTCAATTAAAAAGCTTGATTATATATGTGTGTCAAGTTGATATGAACCATTTGAAGAAATGTTGAGATTTTTTAGTTTTTTAGAAACTAGCAAAATTTAGTAACATTTTCATTCGCTGTACTAAAAATTTTAGTGCTATTTTATTTGAAAGGTATAGTTTTGAAAGAAATTAAAAAAATCAAGGTTTGTTTTATTCAAAATAAAATTAAGAGTATTTTTTTATTTTTGGAATCATATTTTAAAAACATAACAATTTTTTTTTGGGCCTGTTAAATTTTAACGATATTTGTTTATTTGGGTAGATGATTCCCTTGAAAGTTAACAAATACTCCTTTTTTGTTTTCTCTTCTCATTTAGAATAAAAATTTAGATTTTGTTAAAAATTATATTATTTTTTCAAAATGTTTATAAATTTAGTTTTTGAAAAATGAGCTAAAACCCTTAAAATATATGTTTAATGGGCTAAATGACGCAGAAAATTCAATTTATTTTACTCATTTTGACTGAACAAATCTAGCTTTGATATGAAATTCAATAAAATGTAAAATGATATAACAGAAGCAAATTAGCGAAAACATTTGAGCTTTGTTAGTCGAATATTAAAAGAGCAGTTCAGTAAATGAGAATACGCGTGCCCTACTCATTTTGTTTCAAAAAATATATAGATCCCATCCAATAACCAGGAGGATTTTTTTTTAATTGGAAGAATTTTTTGTCGCATTCGAATTTAGTAATTTTTTTTTTACATAATAATACATAATGAAGCATAAAAAGTAGTTTCTGTGATTTAAACATAGGATTTTCAGAGTTATTTTAACATTTTTCAAGTTCCGCGAAATTTGCGTGAAATTTTGTGTTTTGAAATTGAGGTCCCGTGAAATTTGCAATTTTCGAGCGTGAAAAATCACTAAGCCTAGTCATTTTGGTAAATTAGGACATTATGGTCATTCAAGTTATTTTGGTAGATTTGGTCAAATTAGTCACTTTGATAATTTTGGTCATTTCGATAATTTTGATTATTTAGATCATTTTGGCCAATTTGATCATTTTGGTAATTTTGATTGTTTTGGTCGTTGTGATAATTTTGATCTTTTTGTTCATTTTAATAGTTTAGGAAATTTTAGCCATAAAGATAATAATAAAGATCATTAAGACCATTTGGGTAATTCAGGTCCTTTTGGCCGTTATGATAATTTTGATCATTTTGGTAATTTAGGTATTTTTTGTAATTTTGGTCATTTTTTTCATTTTGGAAATTTTGATCAATTTGGTCAAATTGGTAATTTGGAAAATGTTGGCCATTTGGGTTATTTAGGTCATTTTGATCCTTTTGGTAATTTAGGCCATTTGGTCTATTTAGTCATTTTGATTGCTCTGGTCAAATTCGTCATTTTGATAATTTTGGCCATTTTGGTAATTTAGATCTTTTAGATCATTTTGGCTATTATGATCATTTTGATCGTTTTGGTAATTTTGGATATTTTATTCATTTTGATATTTTAGTAATTTTGATTATTTTGATCAATTTGTTAATTTTGGTTATTTTGGTAACTTTGAAAATTTTGGTAACTTGGGTTATTTTGGCCATCTGGGTTGTTTAGGTCTTTGGCCATTTAAGTAATGTAGGCCATTTTGTCTTTTTGGTCTTTTTGGCAATTAGTTCTTTTTGTTCATTTTGATCATTTTGGTAGTTTAGGTCATTTTGGTCATTTTGATAATTTTGGTTATTCGGTCAATTTGGTCAATCAATGCTCTGGTCAATTTCGTCATTTTGATAATTTTGGCCATTTGGGTTATTTAGGTCATTTTGGCCATTTTGATAATTTAGGCTATTTGGTCTATTTGGTCATTTTGATTTCTCTGGTCAAATTCGCCATTTTGATAATTTTGGTAACTTTGGCCATTTGGGTTATTTAGATCATATTGGCCATTATAATAATTTTGATAATTTTGGAAGTTCAGGTCATTTTGGTTATTTTATTCTTTAGTTTAGGTCATTTGGTCAATTTTAATCATTTTGTCAATTAAGGTCATTTCTGTCATTTGAGTTATTAAGGTCATTTTCCAATACCAATCGAGCAACACGAAAGTATTGCCACACAGAACAAAAAATAAATTTCTTTTAATGTTCATCTTTAAACCGGTAACCAATCAATTCGAATAATCAAAAATTCACCACGACAAATTTCAATTTCACCACAGCGCATTTACAAGCGTTTGACAGTTATTGGAAGAGTTACTGCAGTACAGTCCAGACTCGATTATCCGAAGTTCGATTATTCGAAGGTTTGTATGGGACTTCGGACCCTATTTTTGTCTAATTTGTATAGTTGCCATTTTGGGCGCCATCTAGGACTCAAAATTACTAAATAACTTTAGAGTAGTTAAGGGGTCTACCTTAAGCTGCACTTAAAAAAAAAGAGATCGAAAAAAAATTTTTTTTTTCGTCATTCGATTATCCGAAGTGAAATTTGTCCTAGGCCTAGGAGGAAAAACGAGTCTGAACTGTACAAAAAAAATAATGAATATGACACAACTTGGGCAGGTAGAAACACGCACAAAACACATCTCCGCCGGCGTGCCTTCCAAGCGGCGACGCCACGAAGCGAACTGGCCTTTCTAATGAAGGTGGAATTTTCTTTCGATTCTATAGCAAATAAAGCAACGCATTACATATTTTAACGGAATAGTCGTGTTAAGAGCGCTTTATTGTAGAAGTAGAGAATATATATATATAGATGTGATTGTAAAAAAATACACAGAGTTAAACAGCTCATGAGTTTACATACAAGTTAGTCGACGACGGGGGATGTCACAATCAACAGCCGGTTGGCTTTTTTCTTCTTTTTTTGGCTTTTTGTTGAAAGATTATCTTTAAACCAAATTTATTTATTTTTTAAACTGACTAACCGATTAAGTTAATACACCTATACGATATTTTTTTTATTTGTTTATTTGTCTAGATTAATCTTAATTGGTTCGGGTTTCTCAAATCAATTTTCAACGAATTGCTAAAAATATACTCGTTAAACTGTGGTTGCAAAAAAAGGAAAGATAAATGTACACATGAATATTAACAAGAACCAATTACACTTAGAAACATTTAACGACACTCTGCAATTGCATTAGTATTGACTGTGTTTGACTAAAACAACAAGTGAAAGTTCTCTTAGTGCTATTTAGGCTAATTGTTTTATTCTTTACTGTTTCTGTTACTACGAAATCACGTTTTATTTTGTTTTTATTCGTTAATCGCGCTTTAAAGTGTGTGTGTGAGCAGATATCAGTGTTACTTATCGTTTCGTTAAAAATACTTCTACCAAGTGTGGGGACAGGGACAGAAAAAGAAGTGTACAAAAATTGAGCTCTTTGCAGGCCACCTTTCGCCAGGGTGCGAAAGGGGAAAAGAGAAAGGGTAGCGAAGGGCCTTTCCATTGTTTGGTTTTTAATTTTCATGTTTTAGTCACTGTTGAAATTACACACAAATTGATGAAATGCCATGCGTCTCCATGGCAAGTGCGCTCGATGGAGACGCATGGCGTTTCATCGAAAAAATTATTTTTTTGTTTAATTTTAGTCAGTGACTCAAACTAAAAATTCGAAAACCGAGGAGCAGACCATGGCAGCCGAAAGTAAGATTTGGAAAATCGAAACTCGAGAAGTGCTAGAGCGGAAACTTTCATTTTCGTCACCTTCCTAAACAGCGAATTCTTTTTCTTCCCTTTTAAATCCCTCTAATCTTTTTTTCGCGCGACATTTTCGATTAAGTTTTTGTAGATGAAAGGCTAAAAAGTAGTTGCTTGTTTTATGCTAGAATATTTTATTATAAATACACAATTTAAAGGCAGCGTATTCAATACTCGGGGCAACAAAGAGGGGAAAATAAAGATTTTTAAAATATTGCTAAAAACAACCAAAGACACGCGCGCATTTGCATACTGCTCTTAAAATACACTACACAGTAATGTTGGTGCGTCTGATGTGCCGTTTTAATGCTAGTTAGAATTATACCATACTAATAATTGCTAACACTTCCTCCTCTGGGTAACCTGCTTCAATCCGCAATTATTTCGTTCTCAATATACACACAAACAATTATTTCACACATACAGTCACACTCATTTGGCACCGCGTTCTCAAAAATTTGACTTTACAACAAAAAAAACTAAACATTAAAAAAATTTAAACACAAAACGAAAAAAAATCCTTTTAAAAAAAACAACTAACCTCATCCCCTTAATCATCCCAATCGTCGTTGGCCGAGTTCGAGTCGCTGTCGTCCTCATCCGACGACCGGATGACGCGGCCCCGTTCGGCCAGCGCTCTTCTCAGGGCGTCCGCTAGCGCATCCGTGCCACAATCTCCGCTTCCGGCACTTCCGCTGCTTCGGTCCGTGCCGGGGCCAGCGTTCTGTTCGCGGTCCTGCACCGGCCGCAGCACCACTCCGCCGCTCCGGATCTGCGACATCAAGTCACCCCGGAGGTCGCTTCCGCCGCCACCGGAACCGGAGCCGGTGCTGAGGGCGCTCTGGTCCACGGGCTGTGAAAGATGAAAAAAGTAAGACATTAAAAACATTCAAAATAGAATTTTGATTCAGTCTAAGGATACGGTGGAGAACTTCCCTTGCCCCCTCAAAAAAAGTGGAGCGTCAGTAATTGCCGTCTTCGAAATCAAATTTTATAGCGTAAAAAAATGCAAACAAACTGTTTTGGAAGCTGCGACAGACAAAAACATGAAAAAACCCTGTAAATTTAAAAAAGGACGTGAAAGGAAGAAAGAAAAACAACAATTTAAAAAAAAATCTAAAAAAAGCCGAACATTCTCAATAAAAAAAACATCAAAAAATTTAAAAAAACTAAAAATCTAAAAAAATTAAATGATAATTCAAAACAAATGTAAAATTAGAAATTTCCTGGCATTCAAGAAGTTTTGAAAAACTAAAAACTGAAAGATAGAATTTGTCTTAATCCAGAATTTCTTTGAAACAAAAAAATAAAAAATATAAATTTGAAAATTCCGAAAATTCACAGGATTCAAAAATAACATCTGATTTCTAAATTAATTCAAATGGAATGATGTACGACAAAATCTCATAATCTTGTAAGAAAACGATGAAAAAAAATCAAACGCAGCCTTCAAGCTTGTTTTAAAATTGAAAAAAAAAATAAAAATTCAAGAAACATAATCTTTAAGATTTTATTAATTATAAATAGAGGGTGACGAGCGGGAATTCCCGGGAAATCGACCATTTTTGGACCTCTCGATTCCCGGGAAATTTGGTCGAGACTCCCGGGAAATTTTAAGCTTATGAATATCGAAGCAAAATTATATAAAATAATCAGCTAATCAACTAATTCGAAATTGTTTTTGTCATTGGATGTTAAATTTAATATTCGGTGTTCAAGTTTGAATAAACCAATGCATCTCTAATCTTCTTATTCAGAAAGTTTAAATTTTAACTTAAGCATACTTATACACAGTTATTCTTTCTAATTATTATTTCAAAGAGGAAAACTGCCCCTGATCGCATAAATGTCCCATATGCATTTTCATAGTTTTTGAGTTATTGATGCAGTTTTGTTCAAAATCGTGAGATCTTTCAGAAAAGCATATAACATCCAATACTTTGTTCTAGAAATCAGGAGGAAATCCAGTTTTTTCGCGAAAACTTAACACGTAGCCTTATGTGTGGGACAAACTTCAAATGCGTTTTTCTCAGTTTGCTGTTTTTGCATATGGGACATTTATGCGAACATGGGCAGAAAAGCCTTTTCAAGATAAGTATAATTTACACATCCTCTCTCGAGCATAGCAATCCTCTTAATCTAGTTTTTTTTTTGGTAATGCTAAGGTTTTTTTTTCTTTTTCGATGTCAATAAGTTGTTTTGTGTTTCGCATCAACCTCATTTTTAATTAAAAAAAAACTCTGGCAATCTTTATAAAGTTAAGATCCGCCACAATTGTACATTCGGATTTTCCTAAAAACTATTTCGTCAATTAATATTTACAGTTGACATTAAAAAGAAAAAAAAACAAATTTAAATTGTTGTTTTGAGTCGTTATTTTTCATATTGCAAAAATCCCGATACTGGAAAATTATATATTAGCTTTTTTTTACATCACAAAAATCTATAAACAAGTTTGTGCAACTTTTGAAAAATCACTTAGTACGAATTAAGATTCGTAAACATTTTAAACTACAACTATGAGTCCAAAAAAAATCAAGAAGCGATCTTGAATTTGCAGATTCAGAAAAAAATTAAAGGTAGACAGTTCCCGAAAATAACGAGGCTAGTAATTAACGTTATATTGAATAAGTGTAAATTAATTCTATCTAAATTCATTGAAAAGAAACACATTAATTACTTTTCTTTATAAATGATTGGCACTATTGGCATATTTAAAAAAAACTCCCGGGTCCCGGGAATTCCCGGGAAATTGCAAAATTCAACTCTCGATTCCCGGGAAATTGAAAATCTCGAGAATCGTCACCCTCTAATTATAAAGAATTAAAAAATCAGAAATTTTAAATATTAAAAAAAACTAGATCATTGAAAAAAATTGGAAAAAAATCCCAAAACTTTAAAATTAAAAAAACAACAATTTTTTTACACAATTTTGAATTCTTAAAAAAATTAAAGTCTTCAAAAAGATAAAAATAAATAAGAAAAATTATATTATAATTAAAAACAGACGAAAAATTATAAAATTTTCTAAAAATTAAAAAAAAATAAAAGGTAAAAAAAATATATTTTTTAAAATCCAAAACTGATTTGAAAAAAATCTAAGCTTTAAAAAAAATCAAACCAAAAAAAATCACTAAATTCTGAAAATCACAGGAAAAAATCAAAAACAAAATTAGATTTTTAAATAATTTCTGAATTTTTGAACTGTTAAAAACGCATTTAAACCGTTGCCCGACCCGCAAAAAAGAAATTATTACCCCACTGGTACGGACAGATTTTTTCCTGTACAGATGAGCTTGAGATCGAATTAGGTAATACCTGCTTTGCTACACGCTGTGCAAGACTCGGGGACAACCCCGGAGGAAATCAATCGAGTAGCAAATGGATGAACTTTCAAAATTTTTGAAAAATTCAATCAGTGCTGTAAATGAATGAGTGATAGAAAAATCTATCATTTGATGATTACTGCATCAACTGTCAAAATAGCTTATAAGTTCTCTTCTTTCATCCCATGATTGCCAGCAAGAGCATCCATTTTCTATCACTACTCTTATTTTCCTCATTAACGCACACTCGACAAAGATTCTTTTGTTTTCTCAGAAAAGGGCAACTGAAAAACGCGTGAGGGGAATTGGGAACCAACCACGTATTACGTCTCGTTTAACTGCGTTGGCAAGTTTTGATTTGCTGCGGCTTTTTTTTTTTTTTTTGCTACACTCTGTAGAGATGATTGTGAATGCGAGAATGAGAGAGATAAAGAGAATGTCACACGGGATTGTGTATACACGAGATAGAGACTGGCAATTCTTGGTGCTGAGAATCTCGCGACGGAAAGAAGGGCAGTGAAAGTTAGGAGGTCAGATTTTGGGCATGATAACAAGGCTATCAAGGCCAATTGAATAAAATATAATATAACTCAAAAATGATGCACTTCTCTTCACAGTGTTTTGATGCAAAAAAGATCAAGCTCGAGCTTGGGCGGTTGGCCTTCAAAAACCAGCTATAAGTCGCATGATAAACAACTTTTGCGAGAAAGAGAAAGGCGATTCTGATGCAAACAAACCAACTTCTGTGTCACTCTGAGGTGTGAATTAGTAGTAAATTTTCTACTTAAAAGCCTTATTGTAGTCGTTAATAATGAAAAGTTCGATATTTTTAATGTTTATTATTTGGAATTTGCAAAAGGATTGAAAAGTTTTATAAACATTCAGTATTTTTTTGAAAAGTTTTATAAACTTTCAGTATTTCTAGGCATGAACCAACGCATAACTATTGATTTTGATGGTTAACGATCTTAAGGAGGTATTAGGCTACGGCGAACAAACAAAGAAACTCGCTCTTCTTGACAGTTTTTCAGTTTGCCTGCTTTGTTCATTTGCCTGCATATTTTTTTTTTTTTTTTTGTAGAAACGTCAGCCTGCATACATTTTGCTTTGTTAATGAGTTTGCCGCAAAAAAGTTTGAGAGTTTGGCAAACTGTCAAACATGAAAAGTTTGTTTGTCATAGTCTAATGCCAACGCTAAATTTTGCAAAGTCACGCTCTTTCTACGCAAGAAGATCCATTTTTTGATAATTTGTTTTTCACTTAGTCCACGGCTCACCGGTTATGCCATTGGGGCGACCACGAGTCCGGTGCCATAATTCCAATCGCTCCAAATTTGCTTTTGTTTTGATTGCGCGCGAGCGCGCGCCTCTTCTCCGGCAATCACACTCCGATATCAGCACATGCCGGCCACATTTTATTAAGTCGCCGCGAATCTATGCCAACAACTTTAACCCCAAAAACTAGTCTTATCAAACAAGCAATCGTAACAACCACTCGACTTACCTTGAGCGTCGTCCCCTTGCGGATGCTGTCCAGCAGTGCGGACCGGTTGTCGTCGACGACCACCGGGATGGCGGGGGCTTGCGCCTTCGGCATCGATCCCATGGGCGGTGGCGGGGGAGGGGCGGCTGCGGCGGCCGACGGTGGAGGTGGCGGTGGTGGGGGCTAAAATGTGTTTTTAGAATTTTTCGATTAGTCAAGAATGAATGGGTGAAGAAGCTTGAAGCAGTGACTCACAGGTCCGGGAATCGGTGCCGCCGGAGCGGGTGGTGCCGGCGATTCCTTGTGCTGCTGCTGCTGCTGGATCGGCGGGGGTCGGGAAGGCGCTTGGTTCACCTTGGGTGGGGTCGTCGCCGGCAGTGGGGGCAGTGTCCGGTTCGGGGGCGGTGGCGGTGGGTTCCGTTGCTGAACGTTTCCGTTGGGCTGTTGGGGGGACTGTAATTGAAGATTAGTACGATGTGACCATGAAACCGACGACGATGGAACCAACCTGTTGGGTCTGTTGCTGCTCGTGGTGGTTCCGGATCGGGACGGGCGGTGGTCTCTGCTTGCGGTTGTTGCCGGACTGTTCCGACTTCATCGTGTCCAACACCTTGTGGTTCTGAATAAAGTCGTAGATGAATTCGCGCGTCTCGCGATCTTTCAGCTGCGTAGGGGAGGGGTGGGGAACGGAACGGGGACAGCGGCAGCGTGAAAACAGATGAGAAGAAACAAGAAAGAAAAAAACGAACGCAACATTATAATTGGTGGTTTGGTTTACTGACGATACGCACTGCACACGGTGCGGCGGCGCATGGACGGACGGAGAGCGTAACCAACTTTTCTCGCCAAAACAAAGTATGTTAACAGGTCCACCACGCGGTGGGCAACATAGATAACGAACCCGCGCTTAGATGGAATGATGCTTGCTTGGAGAGAGAAGCAGGGTGGGCACTCGGGGATTTTTATTTTCACGGTAAAATTTGGTTAGGTTGGTGTGAAAAATAGTGTTTGTGTTGACAAAAGAAAGCCGCTAACGCCTACTAATACTTTATTTTGACTTTACTCTAAATATTAAACAGGGAAATCTCCCACAACTATTTTACTATTTTTTCCGATATTCGCGAGTTGAAAAATGATAGCCATCCATAAATAACGTGGATATTTAATGGAGGGGTGACGATTGTCCACACTCCATACGAAACAAGTTATTTTTTGTATGGAAAATTGCCTACGTGGTTTAGTCCTTCTATAAGGCTGGTATGCTGATCGGAAGGAACGCAAAACTCCATATAAAAAAACGCCCAAGAAACGGTCAAGGAAAGGGTCACGAAAAGATTTTTCTTAAGCGGTACGCAGCTGAAAAGTAAAAGAAACGGAAAAATTGCGTTTGACGTTTCTTCGCGCGGTGCTTGTTTGTAATATGTTTTGATGAAAAAATCAAAGAATTGTAATTTTCATTTTTGATTGCGACTGATAATTAGAAACGTTTTAAATGATTTTGTATTGGATATAATAATATTTAAAATTCCCGCCGAATCTCAAAATGCAGAATATTGAAATTAAAAGGACAGATTTAGTTTTTTGGTCGAAATGGAGTTAAAAAAAAATGTCTTTATAGATGTCGGCCATCGTGTCACCAACTATTTATTGCTATACCAACCAGTAGTCCGTATTACGAGTCCCCTGCGCTGTCCGATAGATCCACACTCGCGGGACCAAAATGAAGTAAATCAGAGTGAAATTAAACTTGAAAATAATCATACAAATATCTATGTTCTTACTAAAAATACAATAATAATCTGAAATTTTGAAATCCAACCAAACAACAAATTCAAAAATATGAAAAAACAAACATTTCAGAAATTTCAAATAACAATTTCTTAAAAAATAATAAAGAAAATTTCAACAAAAATCTGAAATTTGGAAATTAAAAATTAAAGGTATGCAGAATTGAATAATAATTTTAATATTAAAGTTTTTATAAATTCAATAGCTCAAAAATGTTAAAATTCGGAACGAATGAACAAGTCGAAATTTCAAAAGTTCTAAAAAGAAAATATAGAAATTTGTAAAAACAAATTTACGAAAACCTCGAAATTATAGCAATCAAAACCTCTATTTCTTCGAAAATTACAAAAATCTAGAATGAAAATTTAACAATTTAAGAATTTTAGAATTTTAGAATTTAAGAATTTAAGAATTTAAGAATTTAAGCATTTAAGAATTTAAGAATTTAAGAATTTAAGAATTTAAGAATTTAAGAATTTAAGAATTTAAGAATTGAAGAATTGAAGAATTGAAGAATTTAAGAATTTAAGAATTTAAGAATTTAAGAATTTAAGAATTTAAGAATTTAAGAATTCAAGAAAATAAATTAAACATTTGTACTCAATTTGTACCAGCCTTATTTAATAATTTCCAAATATCCTGACTTCCTAATTTCCTAATTTCCTAGTTTTCGAATATCCTTATTTTCTTATATCCTTATTTCCTAATTTCCTAATTTCCTCATTTCCGAATTTCTCAAATTCCTTATTTCCTAATTTCTTAACTTCCTAAACTCCTTATTTCCTAGTTTCCTAATTTCTTAATCTCCTGATTTCCTAATTTCCTAATTTCCTAATTTTCTAATTCCCTAATTTCCTAATTTTCTAATTTCCTTTTTTCCTAATTTCCTAATTTCCTAATTTCCTAATTTCCTAACTTCCTAATTTCCTAACTTCCTAATTTCCTAACTTCCTAACTTCTTGACTTCCTTATTTCGTCGCCATCGTGCTAACTTGTCGTACGTGCATTTTGGGCCAAATTGAGTTAAGAACGCTCACAACAGCTCACAATGCCTCACCTTTTGACCTTCACAGATCCCCAAAATTCGATTTCAATCCTGAGATATTCAACAAAAACCTAAAAAACTCCGTGCATTTTTGTCACTTTACTTATGAAAGTAGTTTCAATCTTGTCGTGCTATCTTGTCACTCCATGAAAATTGATGTAAGTGCGACAAAAGTCCAAAGGGATTTCAGGCCAGAAAAGTCAGGATGCGTTTGTCGCACCTACAAGCTAGACTACCGTAAACATTTGTAATTATAACTCGGGAGTCCAGCAACCAACTTCAACCAAGCTTTGGGACAATGCACAGAATGGTTAGCCAAACAAAACGTGTTTGTTATTGTTTACATTGCGTGCTCTCGTTTTTGAATATTCAAGGTCAAACATTAAAACGCGTTTTTCTCGGAACGTCAAAATGGCGGATGCGACAAGATAGCACGACGACGTCGATTTCCTAGTTTCCTGATATCCTGATTTCCCAATTATTTAACTTCAAAACTTCCTCACTTCCTAAGATCCTAATTTTGTAATTTAATTTCCTAACTTCCTTACTTTCTAATTTCCTAGTCTCTTAATTTCAAAATTTGCTAATATCATAATTTCCAAATTTCCTAATTCCCTGATTTCATAATTACATAATTTTTTAATTTCCTTATTGCATAATTACATATTATTTTAATTATAGTTTTTCTAGTTTTAGAATTTAAGAGTTTCTAATTTTCTGTTTGTTTTAAAGAAATGTTCAATTATTGATTTCTTAATTTTGTTTATAATTGTTGTTAAATGTTTTTGAATAAACATTTTTAATCTATTTAATTTTAACTTTTGAATATTTCTAATTTTTTTATTTTTTCCCCGAAAGAACCTCAAGCGCGCACACCGTCAATCGCGCTCATACCGAACTGTCAACATTTCTTGGGGGGGTCACGAAAAGAACACGCAACATTTCTTGACCGCGTTCCTTCCGACCGTACTATAGGTGGCCTTGAGAAAAACTATTTTTTCACAAAATTTTAATTTTGATAAGAGTATCTCAGCAACCAGCAGTCGTATAAACAATGTCAATTTTTTTAGGAAATTATCCATTTTATCCAAAAATCTCTTTTTTCGAAATAAATGTCTTCGGTACCAGTTTTACACTATCCTAAATGGCAGAATGGTCCGCCTTTACATAGGCGTACCGAAAACCTTACAAAAACTTACAAATTTATGAATCCAGTGTAGTAGGCTGATGCTTTGGGATGTTCCCTTCAATGTTGTATACTTGGTTGATAAAAATTTTCAGCTTAAAACTATTTTTGATGCAATTTAAAAAAATGTGTTTTCGACTACTTTTTCCAGGGTGCGGGGCAGAATGGGCCACCTTAGAAAACAAGCCATTTCGTCTAATACAACGTTGAAGGGTGATAAGAAATGACTTAAGTAACCTTTCCAACATAGTTTCCATGAAGTTTGATAACTTTTATAAAAATATTCACCTAACAAAACAAACATTTTTGAAAATAGTGTAAATATGTCGAAATAAGACACTATTTTTACAAATAAGCGTCAAAACAATTAAAAAATCAACTAATGTTGCACGTGATTTGTGAAGCTACCAGTAGTGAAATAATCCATTTAGTTCAAATTTTTCAACTTATGATTGTTTTTATAAGGCATGAACAGGGTGGTCCATTCTGCCCCCACGTGGATTTTAATTTAACACTTCCACCACCAAGCCTCTAAATGATTTGAAGGTTCCGTTGTTGTTTGCTTACCTTTGTAATGGTTCCTGGTAACATTATAAACATTGAACAAACTTTTTCAAACAATCTAACTTTCGAGAAAGCTTATGTAAGAATCTCGAAATAAACAACATTTGCGTGGGTTTTCAATAAATTTACATGTTTGCTCATAATTCGTAAAATAAAATGAATTCAAACGTCGTTTTCGGTATGGTGATGTTATTTGACGTCCTTTATAAGACCCTTGCCTTACAGTTTGTTTAAATCCATTCTAAAGCCCAAAACCAAGGGTGGCCCATTCTACCCCACTGCCCCTATTAATAATTGCAGTAGATCCGAGATCACCCAAAAGTGTGTTGCAATAATTTAAAGGGACCACCCCTTATGCATTGTCTTTACCACTGAGAGGATTTTGTAAAAGAACCACATTTCACAGAATCTACAGGAGAGTAGGTTGCGTGGACATGCCGTACCAAACGCTTCACTTTATAGCAACTATAAGGCTTTTCCATTGTCAAAAAAAAAATACCGTCATCTGGGGCGAATCGGGCCACATGGGACGAATTGGGACAGCTGTTTTAGCTCTAACTCCTGCAATCCCTATTCAAACTGTATTTCCGATTCGCCTCAAAAGACGGTATTTGTTAAGTTTGTTGATCTCTCGTGTGAAAATATTCTCTAAATTACATAATCATGATGTTTAGTTTAATTTAATTTTAATATTGTTTTTTTTTTATTTTTAGTAGGGTATTTGAAATTTTAAACAAAACTTGATTTGAAAAAATATGTTTAGAGTGTAACAATCCGTTAAGAAACCCCATTCTCAAAATGCAGATTTTTTTTTATAATTTAATAGCTGCAAATTTTTTACTAAGATTTTTTTTTAGAAACTAATGATGCAAAATTGCGTTTTGTGGTCTTAGTGAAAGTACTCTCCGAATTTTTTTATTGTTTGTTGTTTCACAATTGCACAGTGGTCCAGATCGCAAAATTAAGTGGAAAATGGATTTTCCGAAAAATGGTGACGTTTTGGAGCTTTGGTGTCTTCAGAAGAGTTGTTGCAAATGGAAAGGGGCAACTTTTGGTTTGGTTCAAAATTAGGGTGGTTCACGATTAGGGTGATTTTGAAAATCTAACTTTTCAGGAATATTTTTGGGAATTTTTTTGTCTTCTAGAAAGTTGTTGGGCTTGCCAATCCAAGCAACTTTGTCCAAGACACCAAAATTTTATCTCGTAATCTACGCCTTCTATGACCAAATTTATAAAAAGCATCTGAGCAAACCTTCAAAAATCAGTTTTTTGAACGTGGCAATTCAGGGTTAACTTTTAGAGAAAAGTGATATTCGGAGCACTTTTAGAGCTCTACAAAACAAACATTTTCATTTTTTGACATGTCAATTTGGACTTAAGGGTCAAAAGTTACAGCCATTTTAAGGTAAAAAAGATGCAAATTTAAAACTTAAATATCTCAAAATGGCGCAAGCCAAATTTTAAGCACTAGGTTGCATTTGAAAGAAGAGATCTAGCACTACAGACGCTGAAAAAATCTCAGGGGTGTTTTTCTTTAAACTTGAGATATCTTCATTTGAAAAAGTCTAATTTTCAAGGGAAAACCATATGGGACCACCCTAACGAAATTCGAAAATTGTCCAAATATATGTTTTTCCATGTAATTTTGCCCGCTGAATCTGAATCTGCCCTCAGAATTGAGCCAAAATGTCAACAAATCGATTTTTGGTCATATTTTGGGTTTCCATGTAAAATTATCATTTAAACCCAAAATATGACCAAAAATCGATTTGTTGACATTTTGGCTCAATTCTGAGGGCAGATTCAGATTCAGCGGGCAAAATTACATGGAAAAACATATATTTGGACAATTTTCGAATTTCGTTAGGGTGGTCCCATATGGTTTTCCCTTGAAAATTAGACTTTTTCAAATGAAGATATCTCAAGTTTAAAGAAAAACACCCCTGAGATTTTTTCAGCGTTTGTAGTGCTAGATCTCTTCTTTCAAATGCAACCTAGTGCTTAAAATTTGGCTTGCGCCATTTTGAGATATTTAAGTTTTAAATTTGCATCTTTTTTACCTTAAAATGGCTGTAACTTTTGACCCTTAAGTCCAAATTGACATGTCAAAAAATGAAAATGTTTGTTTTGTAGAGCTCTAAAAGTGCTCCGAATATCACTTTTCTCTAAAAGTTAACCCTGAATTGCCACGTTCAAAAAACTGATTTTTGAAGGTTTGCTCAGATGCTTTTTATAAATTTGGTCATAGAAGGCGTAGATTACGAGATAAAATTTTGGTGTCTTCGACAAAGTTGCTTGGATTGGCAAGCCCATCAACTTTCTAGAAGACAAAAAAATTCCCAAAAATATTCCTGAAAAGTTAGATTTTCAAAATCACCCTAATCGTGAACCACCCTAATTTTGAACCAAACCAAAAGTTGCCCCTTTCCATTTGCAACAACTCTTCTGAAGACACCAAAGCTCCAAAACGTCACCATTTTTCGGAAAATCCATTTTCCACTTAATTTTGCGATCTGGACCACTGTGAATTGTTTGTTTTTTGGAATATATATATATAAGATGTGAAACTATCTACTCGTAATTTAAATTCCAATCAGAAATACATTTTTTAAGTATTTAAACTGGATATTGTAAAAATCTCTCATGTTTCTGTTATTATTGTGTTAAAGAAAATTATTAAGGTACATTTTAAATAAATAAAGCATTGACAGGGATAGTTAGTTGTCAAACGATGAGGAAGTTATGGTTTTGTAAATATAAAAAGGTCTTGCATTGGAAAGAAACATTGTCATTAAGTTTTCTCATACATGGTTGTACAAGTATGATTATTTAATTTCTGGAAACAAAGTACATACAAATTTTAGTTTTCAAAAAAACCTACTCATGAAACTCGAATAAATTTTAAATATTTGCATGCTTTAAATTCAACTTTAATTATAATAAAATATGCAACAAATATGTTGTTATTTGCTTTAAATTTGATACTGCACAATTTTAAATATTTATAGAATTTACAACATTTAAAAAAAATAATGCAACTATTTGATTATAGAAAAAACTAAAACAAAATTATTATTTTTTTCCGTTTTCTAGAAAATGACATTTTCAATTTACAGTAGTTATTCGGTAACTGGGCTGAAAACGTAGCCCAGTCACCGAATTCTGTTCGCTAATTGGGCTGAACGAAAAATAACGAGGGGACTACCGATGCATAATATTTGTTTGATGAAATATAAAAATAAAAGTTACTCAAATTTATTTACAATGATTACTTTTCATATTTCCTTAAATGTGACTTGAAATTACATAAAAGTTTGAAAAAAGTTTTTTTATTTGCTGAACATAATTTTTGCATCCATTAACCCCTCGGTGATTTCGGTTTGTTTTGGTTTTTTGACGTATGACTGCTTTTTAACTGGGCTGCGGTCCAGTTATCGAGCGCCCAGTTAAAAAGCAGCCCAGTTTAACAACGCCCAGTTACCGTACAAGTACTGTATTTAGCCTTAAAAAAATATTTATATGAGATTTAGAAAATAAAAGACTTTCTCAGAAACAAAAAAAAAACTTCAGAAAATATCATAAAACTGTTCTTTCCGTGGGTTTTTGATCCCACAAAAAAAATTACTGCTTTAATTTTTGTTTAGGTCATAACACCTTAAAAGAACAAAATTTACAACAGTTAAAAAATTCTTTGTGTGATTTTTTGGTTTTTTTTGTGAACCGCCAGAGATTAAATGAACAACCAACGAAAAAAACAGTCCTATGATATTTTCTGAAGTTTTTTGTTTCTGGGAAAGTCTATTTTTTATAAATCTCATATAAATATTTGTTTAGGCTAAATAAATTGAAGATGTCATTTTCTAGAAAACGGAAAAAATAATAATTTTGTTGTAGTTTTTCTATTTCAAAATAGTTGCAATAAGGCTGGTACAAATATTTTTTAAAGTTTTTGTCACCCCCCCCCCCCCTTCAAAATTGGCCCGAAAAATCAGGGGGCAAAAAAAAAATTTTTACAATAAACTTCAAAATTTCAATGAAAATTCAAGTGCAACCAGCTGAAATCAAATTAAAATACATTCTCCTGCGTTTAAAATCATTTTTAGCATGTATGGGTTTATTAAAAAATGTTAAGATTTTTTGAAAATTTTCGATGCAAAATCTTTTTTTTCGATACAATTTTTGTTTTTGTCAGATCTTAGATTTTTTGAAAACTAATGATTGCAAAACAACTGAACTAGTGTTAAATGCATTTTAAAACACTTTTTTCATTTAAATTTGAAGACTATGGCTTGTTATTTAAATTTTTATATTTTTTTATTTTTTTGCCCCCCCCCCCTTGACCTCGGCCAGGGCCGAGGGACAAAAACTTTTTTAAATATTTGCATCGGCCTAATTGATTTTTCAAAAATGTTGTAAATACTATAAATATTTAAAATTGTGCAGAAACAAAATTTAAAGCAAATAACAACATATTTGTTTCATGTTGCATATAACATAGCTTATCAAATTGTGGAATAAGCAAAATTACACTTATAAAGATGTAATTTTTACACATTGATAAATATAATTAAACACATTATTTCTGACAAAAAAAACTGTCAAAATCCCTAGATGTAATATCGTCAAGATTTTTTCTACAGGTTAGGAAAAATCAGGAGTGAACCAAACAGTGTATTCCGTTCACTTCAGCAGTGTCACAAAATGACACTTTCTACTCACATGCTGATCCCGCACACCCGCCTTCTCCAGGAACGGCTTCAGCGTGTCCTCCTCGCCGCTCAGATCGAACCCGCTGGTAGGACTCCACCCAACATGCGTCACGTGCTTAAAGTTCGACGGCATCCCAATGTCCTCCTTGCGCAGCCTGCCCTTGGCCTTATTCTTGGTGGGCCGCTGGTGGGGCGTCATCGCCGCTGCCGCCGCCGGTTGCTGCGGGAAAGCGGCCGCCGTCGGGGCACCAACTAATGAAGAAATCGTTCAAAGAAAGGGAAATGTTAGTGGGATTTTCTTTTTTTTTCGAATTTTGGGGAAGTTTGTACTTACAGGAAGGCTTGTGCCGCAGAGTGACAGTATTGTCAAAGGCATTATTTTGGTTCGACACTGGTGGGGGTCGCGCCGGCGGTGGATCCTTCCTGGTACTGTTCCGTTTGATGCGATCTGTAAAAAAAAACACAAAAATATAAATCTTCTCGAAATTCAAAATATTGACTAATACTAATCAAAACTAGACTAATTCAGTAAAAATTTGAATTTATTGATCAAGATTTTTATTATTTTCAGCTTAAGTAATATTTCACAACACTAGTTTGGATTGTTGTCCAACATAACAAGCTTGTCTCACTGCTTGCTTTTTTATATGTTTCAACTTTATTCCAACTAAAGAAACTTGTCTCATTGCTTTCATGTTTCAATAGCTGTCCAATATGACAAGCTTGTCTCATTGCTTTCTTGTTTCAATAGCTGTTCAATATGACAAGCTTGTCTCATTGCTTTCTTGTTTTACAAGCTGTCTAATATGACAAGCTTGTCTCATTGCTTTTTTGTTTCAATAGCTGTCCAATATGACAAGCTTGTCTCATTGCTTTCTTTTTCTAATGTCTGTCCAATATGACAAGCTTGTCTCATTGCTTTCTTGTTTCACAAGCTGTCTAATATGACAAGGTTGTCTCATTGCTTTCTTGTTTCAATAGCTGTCCAATATGACAAGCTTGTTTCATTGCTTTCTTGTTTCAATTGCTGTCCAATATGACAAACTTGTCTCATAGCTTTCTTATTCCAATAGCTGTCCAATATGACAAGCTTGTCTCATAGCCTTATTTTTCTAATAGCTGTCCAATATGACAAGCTTGTCTCATTACTTTCTTGTTTCAATAGCTGTTCAATATGACAAGCTTGTCTCATTGCTGTCTTGTTACAATAGCTGTCCAATATGACAAGTTTGTCTCATTGCTTTCTTTTTTCAATGTCTGTCCAATATGACAAGCTTGTCTCACTGCTTTCTTGTTTCAATAGCTGTCCAATATGACAAGCTTGTCTCACTGCTTTCTTGTTTCAATGTCTATCCAATATAACATGCTTGTCTCATTGCTTCCTTTTTCTAATGTCTGTCCAAAATGACAAGCTTGTCTCACTGCTTTCTTGTTTCAATAGCTGTCCAATATGACAAGCTTGTCTCATTGCTTTCTTGTTTCAATGTCTGTCCAATATAACATGCTTGTCTCATTGCTTCGTTTTTCTAATGTCTGTCCAATATGACAAGCTTGTCTCATTGCTTCCTTTTTCCAATAGCTGTCAAATATGACAAGTTGTCTCATAGCCTTATTTTTCCAATAGCTGTCCAAAATGACAAGCTTGTCTCATTGCTTTCTTTTTCCAATATCTGTTTAATATAATATGCTTGTCTCATTGCTTCATTTTTCCAATGTCTGTCCAATATAACATGCTTGTCTCATTGCTTCCTTTTCCCAATGTCTGTCTGAAATGACAAGCTTGTCTCATTGCTTTCTTTTTCCAATAGCTGTCCAATATGACAAGCTTGTCTCATTGCTTTCTTGTTTCAATGTCTGTCCAATATAACATGCTTGTCTCATTGCTTCCTTTTTCTAATGTCTGTCCAATATGACAAGCTTGTCTCATTGTTTCTTTTTCCAATAGCTGTCCAATATGACAAGCTCGTCTCATTGCTTTCTTTTTCCAATAGCTGTCCAATATGACAAGCTTGTCTCATTGCTTCCTTGTTTCAATAGCTGTCCAATATGACAAGCTTGTCTCATTGCTTGCTTGTTTCAATGTCTGTCCAATATAACATGCTTGTCTCATTGATTTCTTATTTGAATAGCTGTCCAATATGACAAGCTTGTCTCATTGCTTTCTTGTTTCAATAGCTGTCCAAAATGACAAGCTTGTCTCATTGATTTCTTATTTCAATAGCTGTCCAATATGACAAGCTTGTCTCATTGCTTTCTTGTTTCAATATCTGTCCAATATGACAAGCTTGTCTCACTGCTTGTTATTTTTTAGTTGATCCCAATTAGATGAGCTTGTCTAACTGATTCGAATTCATGTGCAACATGACTAGCTTGTCTCACTGTTAACTAATTTCTATATTGTTTTAGCAGAAGTCGTATTGACCAAATCTGTCTCAACATTTTATGGTTTCAATTGTTGTCCAACGTATCAAGCTTGTCTCAATATATCTTTTTTTAAATGTTTTAAGCCCAATGAAACAAGCGTGTCTCAGTTTCTAAGACAAGATTGGACCTTTTTCCAAAAAAAAAACAAGTGTGTTTTATTGCATTGATTTGTTTCAATTGCTGTCCAACAAATCAATGCTGCCTTCCTATTTGCTAACTTTTTTTTTCAAACTCATGTCCAAGTGACTAAGTTTGTCTCACTGCAAACTTTTGTTCAATGTTGTTTCAAATAAAGCTCAGCTTCTGAGACAAGATAAAACACTTCTTTCTTATTTCGATTGCTGTCCAACAGGTCAAGGTTGTCTCATTCAGACAAGCTTGTTCTCTACAGCTCCAAATTATTTACAAAAAGCAAATGTCTACATCCGGAAATCAAAAATCGCATCAATCTTTACAGCAAACCTTCGCCAACTTGTGGCACCTCATTTTGCCTTTATCTTATCTTATCGTTTTGTTTCAGCGACTTTGAAATCCACTCGCAGGTATAAGCAGTGTGTTATCAGTCATTCGACCACACAGGTTATAATTAGCGAGTAGATTTCGCTTAGAATCCAAGGAAAAGCCCCTCGTGAAATCGATAAGAAGATAAGATTAGCTGGCGGTGATTTTTTTTGCGAAATTATCTGTTGGCAAACCTTAAACCCAACCTAACCTCTATAAGCTAAACTTAACCTCAAAATCGCAACTCACCATCTCTTCGCCGGTTTCGGTTGTGCAGCGTGCTCGTGGTGGTGTTCATAAACGCCGTAGCTTCGTCCTCCATCGCAAAGTTGAACGCCACGATGCCCTCCTGATGAAAAAGCAAAAACAAAAAAAAATGATTTAGTTTCAAAAACGGCCGCCCTAGCGGCGCGTAGCGCCACCGAGCGCGCAGCTGTCACTTTTGCACGCTAAAGTAATACTAACCGCCCCCTCGAACACGATCAGGAACGGGCGCGGCTTGGTGACGTCGAGCTTCTCGTACAGCTCCTGCTCCCAGACCTGGCGGTTCGTCTTGAGGCAGTACAGCCGGAAGTAGTACGACTTGCGGATGTTGTCCTTGACGAAGCAGAGCGCGCCGGTCCACTTTTTGACCCAGGAAGCGTGCGCCGGCGATTGCGTCAGGTACAGCTGGACCACGGCCGTGCATTGGGTCTGATATCGAGTCGTAGAGATCAGAGTAGGCCGGCGAGAAGATGCATGGAAATGTTGAAGAGAGAAAAAAACAAAGAGGAAACAGTCAATTGCGTTTGTTGGTTGGGGGGGTTGATGTTATTATTGTTATTATTATTTGTTGCGGAGCACTATTTTTGCGCGAGATGAAAGTGAAACTGGAGCACAGAGGCAATAATGGTTGCGGATAGCGTTTGTCTAAGCGCAATGGGGGCACTCAGAGTGCAAATTTTGATTATTCCGAGGGGACACGTGGAGTTGAGTAATATGAATTTAAAACATGAAATATTTATTTGCACAATTTTGGAAAAGCATTCCTCTTATTCTCTACGGTGATGCAATATCTAAAGTAAAATTCGCAAAGAAAACAAAAAAGCAAAAGTTTTTTGACAGGCGACTTCTAGCTGGTTCTTTTTACTGACCGCCCGATATTTCAGCCAACATATACCACAGGACTGTGACAGCTCGAGCTCGATTGTTTGCATCAGAACACTGTGACGAGAAGTTCGTCATTTTTGGGTAAAATATTTTTTTCACTGGGCCTTCTAGGCTTAGAAAATGTGATGGTTTGAATTTTGAAAAAAATATTAGTTATGTTGCATCAAAATTAATATTTTTAAATTTAAATTTTTGTATGCCAGCGAAACAAAACTGTTGAGCTTTAACACAGCAGATTAACCCTTTACAACCCAACCCCGCCTTTAGACGGGCTTCTATTTAAAAAAAATCGCCAAAAATCAATTTTTCAACCAATTTTTGATCTTTAAAAAGCATTGGAACTCTTATAATTTTAGAAAATTTAAGTGTTGGAAGTTCAACTTGTTTTTACAAATGTCAGTTTTGGTCAACTTTGGCTGCAGAAAATGTGAATAATAAGCAAAAAAATGAAAAAGTGACTGTAAAAACTTTTTTTTTAATTAGATAGGCAAAATGTAATGATAGGAGGTGGTAGAATAGCCCAAATAGGTACTACAAAAAAAAACAAACATAAACTAAACAAAATAAATGCAAATTAAAATACTAACAATGAAGAAAGAAAAACATAAAACAAGATTTTGCCGTTATGCAATGTTGGGCTTGAATTTAATTAAAATTTCAGCATTTCTGAGTTGGTTGCTATTTTTGAGAAGCTAAGAAATATTTTTCCACACTCAAAAAAATGAGTTCGCGTAAACGTGATCAGAGTTCATGTCAACGGGAACCAGGAAGAAAACTGTTCACTTTTATGGTGCAATGCACTATAAAAGTTGAACAGTTTTCTTCCTGGTTCCCGTTGGCATGAACTCTGTTCACGTTTACGCGAACTCATTTTTTTGAGTGCAGCTTATTATTATTGTAGTGGCTGTATCTCTACAACTAAATGTCAAATCTAGAGTTTTTTTTAATAGGTCCTATTAACAAAGAAAACACAATAGCTCATAGGACCTTTAAAAAAACACTATTTTCAATTTTTTCAAGACGAATTTATAGAAGCTTCGAAAAAAAAGAATAAGTTGGATTTTTTTCTCTTTGTGATGTAATTTCACACAAATCAACGTGTAAAAAAAATACATAAAACTGATATCTCAGCTCCCTCCGTGTACGCACGAGAGCATGCAGCTAGTGCTCAGTGCTCCATAGTTTTTTCGATTTTTTTCGCCGTAATTGATTGTGGTTACCCGCGAGTTTGCTTCTCCAGCATGCCAAAGGCCGGCCGTGGCCGTGGCAGTTCGAGTGCGGCCTCGAAAAACCCGCGAAGTTCGTCTACCGGCCGTGTGCAAAAAGGTAAACAAACCAACGCCGTGTCGGCCGCCATCGCGCAGGGGAGCGTCAGCGCTGAAGGCATCGACAAAAAGTTACTACATCCCGGATATGTCCCAAGATCACCAGTGCGAACCCGTTCCGGTACTTCCGGTGCCACGACCAGTGGCACATCAACATCCGCCAACATCCCCATCAGGAACGAGTTCCAGATGCTGAGCGACGACGAAGAAAATAACAACTCTGACGGTAGCAGCACTACCGACGACGACGACGACGATGATGGTCGTGCACGGAAAAAAGTGCCGACGTCAAAAAAGAACAACTCTCCAGCGGAACGTAGACCACCTCCAATTTTTGTTTTGGACACGTTAGCGGACGATGTTGACGAGTTGCTGGAAGGCCTCGGATATTGTCTGAAAATCGGTAAGTCGGCAGTGCAAGTGATCACACTGACCAAAAAGAATTTCGACCTGGTGTTTGAAGAATTGAAGCGTAGCAACTTCAACTTCTACACATTCAACCCCGAGAAGCCCCCTGTTAAGGTCGTCTTGCAGGGTTATCAAGACCGTCCGGTCTCCGACCTGAAGGGTCACCTCTCGGACGCCGGAATAAAACCGCGGGAGATTAAAGTGCTCTCGCGAAAGACAACAGTCACGGGTGTGCACACACTGTACCTGTTGTACTTCGACCGCGGCACCGTCAAGCTCCAAGACCTGCGGCGGACTAAGACGTTGGACGGTTTTTGGGTAAACTGGCGGTTTTACACCAAGAACCCGACGGACGTAGCGCAATGCCACCGTTGCCAGAAATTCGGCCACGGCTCACGGAACTGCAACCTCCGGCCCCGCTGCGTGAAGTGCGGTGAGTCACACCTCTCGGAGGCGTGCGCACTGCCACGAAAGGCGGACTTGGGGGACAAGGCAGAACAAACCAAGCCGCGCGTAAAGTGCGCGAACTGTGACGGCAACCATACCGGCAATTACCGCGGATGCGTCGCGCGCAAGGCCTACCTCGAGGAGCAGGAAAAAAGGAAGAAGAAAGCGTCCCACTCTCCTCAGCGAAGTACGAGCGCAGCCGTTCCTGCAGCTGGACAGCGTACGGTTCCAGCGGAAAACTCAGCGTTCCCTCCTGGTTGGGGGCGTTCGTTCGCCAGCGTGGTCGCTGCCGGTAGCGGCAGTACGGCCCAGCAAGAAGTCACCGGGGAAGATCTCTTCACCCTGCCGGAGTTCTTTGCTCTCGCGGGGGAGATGATGACGCGGTTTCGGAGCTGCCGGAACAAGGCAGAACAATTCCTGGCCCTTGGGGAACTGATGATCAAACACATCTACAAAGGATAAATTACCTGTGATCTAGATATAAGCTTTCTCTTCCTCTATCCCCTTTCCTTTGCAATTTCTGTAAGTTTTTTTTTTGTAGTTTTTTCTTACTCTTGCTAGTGCCTTAGTTAAAGAAATAATTGTTCCTAAATGGATTATGATGCAACACACAGCTGTAAGGAACTCCAAAACTCTGTTATGCACTTCAAAATAACTCATTGTATCTTGATTATTCACCAATAAAACCGAATTGAATTGAATTGAATTGAATTGAATAAAACTGATAAAAATCACATTGGCGAGGTATATGTTTCTATGATGTTTGATTTTTAAATTTGAGATTCGATAAAATTACATAAAATAAGGGCAAACTTACATTCACATTTAAATATCTTTTTAAGAAAATAACATTAACCTACTTAGGCCGTTGCATTTTTTTTTCAGGCTATTTATACATGCAATTCCAAATCCACACATTTTTTTACTGTTTAATCCAATTATTTGACTGTCACAAATTTGCAAAATATTAACGAATTCATAAAACAAATAAAATTCAAATGTGTGAAACTTGAAAAAAAATGCATTATTGCATTATTAAACATTATACAATGTATTTTGAATACACAGCAAAAAAAAATGGAATATTGGAATGTTGAAAATTTGGTAGGTTGAATATTACCTCTTTTTTGAGTAATATCACATAAAAATTGTGTAAAAATGTGAACTTGATGAATATTCACCAGAGGCTGATGAAAATTCATCATTTTCTGATGTAATATTACACAATTTTTTTTTACCCAAAATCTGTCACCATTTCCTGATGAATATTACCATAATATTTTGTGTGTAGTTTCAGTGAAATATAAAATTTTCAGCATTTATTTTTTCAAACTTATTTTGAGCTTTGAAATTCGAAACACAAAATTGCATCAGCCGTACATATAAGTTAGAGGTTATAAAATGCAAAAATATTAAATGATGCAATCTAAGTAAAAATTAGGGGGCCAAAAATTACTGACTGAAATTGAAAAAAATATCGAAAAACTTGGTTAATCTCGATTGTAAACTATTCAGAACAAATTGTTAAACAATTATTGAAGCATTTTCAATAAAATAAAGACTTTTTAATCTTTAAAATTGAATATGGGATCACAGATCAGTACAAAACGTATACATTTAGTTTAAGGGGTTACATACATCTAAATCAGCAAAAATGTCAGAGGTTGGTTTGAGCACACAATAAAACTTTTTTTTTAAATCTGTTTTCAGGGCAATAAAATATACATTTTCATCTATTATCAAAACAAATTTGAAGAAATTTGGTTGTATCATTGCCGAGATATTGCCATGTGAAGTTTCAAAAAACGGGTGCCACGATATCGCAACACTACCTTGACCAAATCGGCTCAAAATTTTGATGAAGACTCGTTGAACAAGTCCTGTGTGCATGACGAAAGCCGATCTTCAAAAAAAAAAATTTTAAAAAAAGATAAAAATATTTTTGTGTTTTTCATATAAAAAATCGTCAGTTTTTGATTTTTGTATTTTTTTAGAATGCAAAATTTCAAAATCGGGCTTCGTCATGCACACGGGATATGTCTTGGGAGTCTTCACCACAAATTTCAGCCAATTGAGTCCATCCAATCTCGAGATATCGTGGCACCCGTACATCAACTCGGTGTTTCAAGAAAAACGCTCGCAAATTTGACAGTTCGCTTTGCGCATGGCAAAATTTCTAGCTTAAATCATCTGTTACTCACTTTGATCATGAAATATGTCCATGAAACTTTCAGGAGTGATTGAAAATCATCTTTTAAGTTAATTTAATAAATTTTCTGTAATATGAAATTTTGTGATTTTCTACATGTATGTAAGAGATATTTTCGTAAATTTCTTGATATTCAGCAATTTATTAACAGTAGCATAACTGCAAATATTTACATAGCATTTTGTTATACTTATTGTTTCCAAATTTCGGAAAACAGGCTTTAAACCTGGAAAAATTGCCACGCCCTCGACCTTGACCAAATCCGAGGGACAAAAACGTAAAACAAATTTCGTACCTGCCTAAACAAATATTTTTCTACAAAATATGGATTCAATTTATTGTATTGAAAATACCTAGAAATTGAAAGAAGAAGATAATCTTATTTCAATTTTATTTGAATTCCATTAAAAAAAAATTAAAATTTCTTGTTAAGAGCGAGTCCACGAGCAAAGCATACCCATCTCGCATCGACCTCACCAATCTGCCTGAAATTTTCAGGGGTTGTTTGTACATACAAAACTAGCATCTGGCCAAAATATGAGCACTCTAGGTCAACGGGAAGTGGGGCAAATCGGGACACAAATTTCGAAGGCTCAAAATAGTAAAAAATCTTGAAAAGGCTATAACTTAGGCAAAATTCAATTTATTTTCAAAATTCAAAATGCATCTAAAAGGGCTTGAAAAATGCAACAAAATGCAGGGTAGAGCGTCCCAATTGGTTAAATCTAAAGGGAGTTATTGGCATTTTAGTGAAAAAAATAGCATAATTTTCAAACTCAAATAAAAAAGTGTTCCATCCAGATATCAACTCGGTTCGACCTGCAGCTTGTAGGGGACATCTGGGACTACCATCTGAGACTGAGAACGCTTTGGGTAAGGCAGTTTAACATATTAAATAGACACTTTTACTTTTAGTGAATTTTTTGGCTGTAAATTTTTGCTTGGGGGACCCCTTAGATCTCATTTCCTGGTGATAATTTTATCTTTTTCGTGTTCCTGAGACAATTTCACAATAGAAACATGCATAGAAATGTTTATTTTGATCCATTTTAACCCTTTAAAAAATAAAACTTAAAAAAAATCTTCGATTCACATTTATAGAAAATCAAGTTCGTTTCCAAGGATACTAGATGACACCAGAAAAAAGCAGCTTCTTGATTTTTTTTAACTTTCATTTTTTAAAGGGTTGAAATGGATCAAAATAAACGTTTCTATGCATGTTTCTATTGTGAAATTGTCTCAGGAACACGAATATGATAAAATTATCACAAAACAATGGGATCTAAGGGGTCCCCAAGCAAAAATTTACAGCCAAAAAAATCACTAAAAGTAAAAGTGTCTATTTAATATGTTAAACTGCCTTACCCAAAGCGTTCTCAGTCTCAGATGGTAGTCCCAGATGTCCCCTACAAGCTGCAGGTCGAACCGAGTTGATATCTGGATGGAACACTTTTTTATTTGAGTTTGAAAATTATGCTAATTTTTCACTAAAATGCCAATAACTCCCTTTAGATTTAACCAATTGGGACGCTTTACCCTGCATTTTGTTGCATTTTTTAAGCCCTTTTAGATGCATTTTGAATTTTGAAAATAAATTGAATTTTGTCTAAGTTATAGCTTTTTAAATATTTTTGACGTTTTTGAACCTTCAAACTTTGTGTCCCGATTGGCCCCACTTCCCGTTGACCTAGAGTGCTCATATTTTGGCCAGATGCTAGTTTTATATGTACAAACAACCTATGAAAATTTCAGCCAGATTGGTGAGGTCCAAACGACGTCCCATACAAAGGGGTATGCCCTGTTCGTGGACTCGCTCTTAAATGCTTCATTACCATTACATATTTTATTTTACAAAAAAAAAAACTAAAAAATTTCAACTATCAAACTCATTCAGGTTTACGGAATCAAATATTATTAGTTTTTATAAAGCAATAAATGCTTTACATATAATTTATTGTTTTTAACACACTAATCCTAGCAAAAAAAAACAACATTGCAATCGATTTCTGCGGTCGATTCCGCGAGTGTGTACAACTGACCCAGTCCGGTTACTGACCCAAAGCAGGAAGTTCCATTTTTTATTCGCCTTCCCCAGCCCCCAGAGTTCCTCCCAGTCACACCAGAAACCCACTCACATGAGATCGCCGATAGATACCTGCTCACCGATTCGATGGCAAATAGATTTGCCAGATATCTCGCCATTTCCATCGGTGGTTGCATCTTTGGCGAACGAAAATGTTAAAAGAAGCAGAAATGAGAAAAAAAAAAATGAGGAAAACCGACCAACACTTCCAGAAAAGCAGCAGCAGCAAATTGAATAATAATGATGCTGGTTTATAATCGATGTTACATGCACGGGGACTCTTGGTAGTCAGGTTGGAAAAATGTGGTTTTGCAACCAAAGTTTTGTTTGAAACTGAAACTTCAAAATTAAGCAGTGATTTTCCATCAATTCTATCCATCTCTAAAGTGAACCGTTTTTCTTCCGGACCCACCACCACGATAATCTAACAAATTTAATTAAACTTCAGAAACTAAACCACAAAGCCGGAACAAAATCAACCAAGTAGGCATTGATTGCTTTCTTTGCCTATCAAAGGTTTAAAGAAGAGGATAAAACTGAACGTTTCAAATAAACGATGAAACGATTCAATTAATTGCTCGAGTCGTACAAAATCAGAATTTTAATTACAACTGTTTTGTTTTGAAATTAAGGCACAATTTGACGCAACGATAAGACAGCCCTATTACGTCAAAACTTTTCGTGTCGAGTCCAAAAACGAGCACTTTTCTTATGAATTTTTAATTCTGTGTTTGCACAAACTGAAAGGTGTTTCAATTAATTCAGTGCACTACAGGGAGGGGAGTCACTTTAAAATGCAACACACTGTTTTGACCAGCAAGGTATCAAGATAACGACAGATTGCAGAAATTGTTTTCGCGTGGATGTTATCACACAACGAATTTTAATTTCTTTGATTACATTGAAAAGAAAATTGGTGGAATTTGTTTTTTAGTTCGATCATTTCTGAAATAAGTAACTGTTAAAAAAAAATGTTTAATGTTTCATTTGTGTAATTGAAATGATCAAAATACGTATTTTTGATTGCTTTAAGGTGAAACGGGACGCCAGTTTTTGGACGACTTCTGTTCGACTTAAATCAATTTCTGAGCTCGACAAAATGCTTGCTATACTTATATGTAACGTCTGCAACAGACTGAAATTGATTATGTGATTGTCAATATGGCGCTGTAGTGCATTTTTTTTTTATTAAAAAAAACATTCAAAATGGTTCTTTTGAGCATACAAATTTAGTGAAAAAGGAAAAAGTTAAAAAAAAATAAGAAATAGAGAAATACTCAAAAATCCCAATAAAATACACAAAGCACCCACTCATAAACCACGGAAGATCAAAGCAACCACTTTTTCATTCGGAAGATGAGCGTTTAATTGTCGGAATTCGAACGAAAAAAAAAACGGCTAGATAAGTAAACGCACAATAATTTGCTAAATGACTTCACATACGAAATAAAAAAGCCATTTCACAACAAACAAAAAAGCGCAGACGGAATTATTCCACTGTCTCAACGTGTGTGTGTGTTTGTGAGTTGTTTTGATGGCGGGACGATAATAGCGATAAAAAAAGCAGAGCCATTTTTCAATAGAGGGGGAGGGAGGGAGATGAAAGAGCCGACTAGGGTATTCCAGTAAATGTCATGAATATTAGTAAGTTAGGAAGATTTAGATAATCATACTTAAGAAATATGAGAGAGTAATTGGGTGGTGAATTGTATGTTTTAAATGATATAATATCGGTATTGGTAGGGGTAGTATAGTTGTTGGTTTTTTGGTGTTAAACGGTTAGTATGGTGTTTGTATAGATTTGTATAATGAGGTAGTGAGGGAATTTGGTTTTAATTTTTGGGTTGTGGTTTTTGTATGATATTGTTTATTTAAAGGGTTGTTTGGGAGTTGTGATAATTATTTTATGTATTGTTTGTTTGGTTTATGTGGGGGAATTAGATTATGTGAGGTGAAGACAGGGGTTATTAGTCTAATTGTTAGGTTATATAATTGGACGAGAGGATTATGTAGTATTGTCAAAGTATGAGTGACAGTGTGTTGAGAAATAGAGGGGGAGGGTGGATACATGTGATGAGTATTAATATCTGGATAATCTTATCAAGTGGGGGATATTTTTACTCATCAGGGGATTGTAAGTTGGGTAAAAAGTGTATCTATTGCTGAGTGATATAATTTGGTACATTGACACGTTTCTACAAATATTTGAGGATGGAGCTATCTTCAGCTTGGTGTGGTGTTGGGTATATAGGTTGATTGTGGCTAGCGATTATTGAGATAGGGTAATCGATCTCTGTTGAAGTATGTTCTAATTTGAACTACTGAAAAACATGGATATCTGACAACTCCGTTTGGTGCTATGAGCACTTAAGTGAAAAACACCATTTAAATTTTTTTCAAAAATTACTCACTCATGAATACTTCAAGATCTGGCAACCTTGTCGTGAAATATCACATTTTTGGAAGAGATATCAATGCTCGATTAAACAAATATGAAAATAAATCTTCCTCAATTTCGAAGAACTGGCAACCCTGTCGTGAAATATCGCCAATTCAGTTAAGTAAATTTTGAAGATCGAATGTTGTAAATTTGTACGAAAATTGTATTTGAAATGAAATATTTTAATATGACTAAATGTTGCCAATCTGGGAGCACTGTCATAAAATATCAACTATCAATTTTTCTAATAACAAAATGTACTCTTCAAGTACGTTTGAATGCACCTGTCAATGAGTTGAAACAAAACACAAAATGACCAGAAAAAAAACCCCAAAACAGATATAAAAAAACACATGTGCATAACACCCAGAGCCGTACCTTGGGTCCACGGCGCCCTTGGCGAAGCATCAATTTGGCGCCCCTCCCAAATTTACAAGCATTTTGATAAATTGATATTATTTTTTAATGATTGCTTCAATATGAGTTTTGATTTTATAATTGCAATTGGAGACCTTAATATGGTCAAATTCATAAACACAGTTATTTTATTTTTTTATTTTTCAGATAATATGAGATAGGTTGAATTGAAATTTTATTATAGGAGTTAAGTTGGCTGAATATTTTCTCAGATTTCATAAAATCGATAATGATAGTCGGTTTTAAAATTTATTTTTCAGATAAATGCACAGAATTAAATGCTCAATAATGATAAATTTAGCTATAACTTGTTAGCAAATTTTATATTTCTAAGCCTGCATAATTTGATCTGATCTAGTATTTGATTGTATGATTTAGCTTTGGATTTTATTTTTCTAATTACAACGAAAAAAGAAAAAAATCCTTCTTCAAAATTGAAAAAAAATAATAACTCGATGCCCGTGTGCTATCTTGTTCTATCTAGATAGGAATCCCAGCAAGCTTAGTTCATCGAAGTATAAAATTTCGTCAAAATCAATTTAGGCCTTTGCAAATATTTTTTGAAGTTTATGTCCCTCGACTCTGACCAAAAAAATAAAAAAAGTTAAAAAATTGAAATTACAGGCCACGGTTCCAACATTTGAATAAAAAAAAAGTGTTTTAAAATGCATTATACACCTGTCCAGTTGTTTTGCAATCATAAGTTTCCAAAATTTCTAAGGATTGACGAGTAATTTGCCCGTATTTCATAATTTTATTTTTTAAATTATGTTTTGCATTAATATTTATTTTCATCAGTATTCATTGATTAATTTTTAATTCGTAAAATTAAATTTTATATTCCAGAAAAATATTTTTTGCGCAAAACTATACAAATGTTTTTAAACCTTGATATTTTTTTTTTGTTTTTACATTTGCCGTGGTTAAAGCGCCACAACTCGCTCTGAACAAATAATGTTGGTCTTATCGGTGAAAATTTACAGCAGTTTTCCACATTCAAAACTCTAGCATTTTGAAAAAGAGTATGTAAATTTCTATGCACGAAGTTGATTAAAAAATGGGAAATCGAGCCGAAAATATTTCAAAGGGCATTTTTTTTACTCGAGAACGTAAAAATTTCAAAAGAAAGGTATATATTTTAATGTTAAAATAATTCCTATTTAAAAGAAGCTCAAAATATGACCATATTTTTCACAATTTGGCTGATTGTGATCCACAGCCAAATTAACGTGAAAATAACGTATAGTTGGACATTTTTTTAGTCTGGAAGGTATGACTTAAACTTCATTATACAACGGTCCAAACTTTAACGTGTATTTATTTTGAGAAGCTCTACTAGAACTCCTTTAACTTTCTGCCACTTGAGCGCCCCTTCTTTGATGAAAAAATAAATTTAGCATTAAGTATGAATTTTCAAAAAAAAACACTTCGGTAGAAATCTAGAGTTTTTTTTTTTGAATAGGCCCTTTAAACATATGAAAGACAATAGTTTATAGGTCCTTTTAAAAAAAAACTCTAGAAATATTCATACAATTGATTTTGGCGCCCCTAAATATTTTTTTATATTTTAAACCAAATTATCTAGTTATTTTTAATTCTGTTTCATAATTCGGCGCCCTTTCTGGGGGGAGGTGTCCACGTGCTTCCATCCCGTCAGTCCATATGTATAGCCTTAGTGTTGTGTTTGCTGTATTTGATATTCTGTGAACCACACCGTATGCTGTACTCGACAGATATGGACTGGTTCCCGGCCGGGCTGATGGGTCTCGCAGCTGGCTAGTTGAACGTACCTGTTAGAACATCAAATCATGATGTTTTATCCTTTTGTTTCCTTAGTAACAGTAGCATAGTTAGTTCAGCAAGGGAAGCAATAGTTTGATCCGTTCAGCTGTTCAAGCAATTGCTTTCGATTCAAACTTGTGCTGAACCTTCTTGGACTACCTAGACTACTGTTCAAAGGAAACAAACACGAGGGTACAAAGGGATAAGCTCCCCCCGGATGGGGCTAAATTGTGGAACGCTCCCAGTGAGTTTTACTGAGCTGCTTTGGACATTTTAGGTAATAGTAGTATGAAAATAGTTAAAGCTCGGTATTAATTCACTGGGAGGTCGTGTAAAAATGTCCGTGCTTGTGAAGTTCTGTTCCTGTGTCACTGTTGTGTTAGTTTGTAACATGTTCGACATGAAACTTCTAACCAGCAATGATTAGTTATGCGGAATTCTTCAAGTACGGGAGCACGACGAAAATTAGACGACCCGAAGAAATAGTGAAAGTGATAGTGAAAGCAAATAAATAAAGTGTCAATAAATAATCATAAAGTGAAAATATTATTATAAATATATTTAATATTATATAACACTTTATATCTGTGTAAAACTCACTATCAGAATCTAATGTTTTCTTGTGTTCTCTTTTGTTCTTTTCGTTTCAAACCGAATGAGCGAGCATCTGACTTGCTACACAGCTGCAGGACAAATTAACACCATCTGTGATCAATACCACACCGACTGTCAAGGATTGCTACCAAGCTTGGTGTCCACGACTATATGTCCAACCGAGAGACCTCCAAGGTCGCAGGGAAGTATTAATTAGTATCGCCTTTTTATTTTTGACCCTTTTGTTAATACAAATTCCTTTGCAGATACCACTTTAAAAGTATGGCTCGCACTCTGCTTTGATGTTTTGCTTATTCTATCCGCTTTCTACCCCCAATGTGTCCTGCACTGGGGGTGCCTGGGGTAACTTCGAGTTGACCTGGGCCGCCCGAGGAATTATGTCGTAGGTGGCTCGTGTACAGGTTCACTCACCCCTCCTCGCGGCAAGGTTTTCCGTAGGTCTACACTCGAACATGCAACATGGGACAGCATGAATCTTCAGCTGAAGCCGGACGAATGTATTCCGAAATTACAGAATTACAGAATAATTCGGCGCCCTTTCTGTTTTTTTTTATCTAATGAGGATGTTATAGTTGAGATGAAAATTTTGTACAATCATCGATTTCGGCGCCCCCCAAGGGCTGGCGCCCTTGGCGGTCGCCAACCGCGCCAACCCCTAGGTACGGCGCTGATAACACCCTTGCATGAATGCATCAGTAGAGCAAAATATATTCAACAAACAAGAGAAAGAGAGGGAGAGTGTATGATTTGCATAATCAAAATTTGCACACACACCGCATGAATTTTTATCCCCGCGAATGTGTCATTTTTTGCACACGAAAGAGATGGAAACAAAGTTTGATAATTGTGCCAAATCACGGCATTAATATGTTTATATGTGCGCAACCATCGAAACAACGTGTGTGCATGCCAAATAAGGCTGTTATCGCACTTTTTTGTTACAAGCAAAAAACTATTAATAACAAAAATAAATGCAACAAGTCGGTCTAAGTCAGTGTGTCACACGGGGAGCAAGAAAAAATGGGTTTTTGAGGGCACACGATTCTGTTAATATTATCGAATTGGGCTTGATCTCAAAACTTGTTTCAACAAAAAAATATCAGAGAGTGTGGAGCAAGGACAAACCAAACATGTTTCGGAGTGAGTCCTCAAAATTGGCATAAACCGATTAAGAATCGGCACAACAACACAAACACACCGGTCTCGGACTGGACCGAATGAGTTATTGGCTGGCGATTATGGGCTTTTTGTCGACTCTGGTGACACAGATGTGGAGTTATGTGTTATGTATTCCAAACATGCACATAATTTTGTTTTGCCTTCTTACAAAATTTATCAAAACAAGCCAAGTTCAATTTGATAAAAATTTAAACTTTGAGATTTTTTTTGATTTATTTGTTTTGCTTTGATCTTCGAACATCGCTTTGATTTTGAACTGGTCATTGTCTTTTTCAATTCAGAGTGATCGTGCTATTTTTTTTAAATCAGGACTAACATTTCAAAAGTGCCAAAAATTCAATATTACGCTATTTTGAAATATTAGTCTTGATTTAAATAAAAATGAAAATCAAAAATTTTGTTGCACGTTCTGGAAATTTCTGAAAAGTTGGCATTTGATGTTCCCTAAAACATAGATATCTAGAGTTTTTTTTTGAATACGTCCCAAAAACATATGGAAGACAATAGTTTATAGGTCCTGTTCAAAAAAACTCAGGACATAAAAAATAGTGTTTTTTTTTTTGCAAATCAAGTTTCACTGACAAAAAAAATAAAAAAAAATTTACCGTGCATCATTTTTACCAGGCCATATCCATACCTACAACTTTGCCGAAGACACCACATCGATCAAAACAAATCCTTCAAAAGATACCGATTTTTGAATTTTCATTAATCATTTTTGTATGGACAGCTGCCAAATTTTTATGGAAAATTATATGGACAAACTAATGATGCAAAATGGCTTCTTTGGGCAAACCAAAGGCACCAAAAAAGTTTCATCCGAAAAAAAAATGAATGACCGAAATCTCAGAGAATTGCTTATATTCAACATTTTTGATTGATTGTGAAAGACTTTTTGGCAAATTGTGAAAGACTTTTTGGCAAATATTATCATTTTTTCTAGATATTTACAATTTTCTCATAGATAAATAACAAAATAATAAAGGGAAATCATACGCCAAAATTTTGTAAATAATTTGTCTTATCCAGATCAAGTTATTAAAAAAAACAAATTTTTCCTAAAAGTAATAGGTTTGCGCTACTTATTCATAGGTGACGACATGTGTCTTTTAGCCTTTTAGCTTTACTGCAAAACCACTATGGGAGCGTTCTTTTATTACGTAACGCAAAAAAAATGATTCTTGGACCCCCTCCCTCCTTCTTATAACAAAATTTACATAAAAAATTTAAAAACCATGTATGGAGTGTAACGTCTTCGACCCACCCCTCTCCACCAACTGCGTTACGTAATAAAAGAACACTCCCTATATTTTTTTTTCTTTTTTCAATGTTTTCGAAAGATCATCTTTTTTTAGTCGCTTCGCGGTCGATTTCTCTCTCCATCGCGAAAATCTCCACGGAATCCCTATATAAGTTTCGTTTGGAGTTGGACGGTTTTTGGGCCGGTATAAGGTTTAGGATAAGCCTTAGAGCGTGGCAAACAATGGTATTAATGTGATTAAAAATTATAATTTTAATCTAAAGACAAAAAATCATGATTTTTGTATTGTCAAAACAAAACAAACAATTGACAAAATATTGACCATCTTGTTCAAATATGGACATTTAAATCGTCTAATTCATAAACAAAAATGAAAATAATAAATAATGAATATTTAGGGCATTTTTTATGTTGGGCCGTTACAAATATTTTTCAAAGATTATGTCAAGAGATTGTCTAGAGATAAAAAAAAACTAATAAAAACTTCAAAATTTGAATGGAAACAGATGTGCAACCAACTGAAAAAATATATTTTCCTGCAAGTTTGAACCAATTTAAACATATTTTGAAAGTTTGTGAAACATTAATAAACAGAACCGCAAAAAAGTTTCACAGCATTTATAACTTATGGCTTACAAATAAAAATGTTAATTTCTTTTTGATTTAAAAAAAGTTTTTTTTTAGAGAATTGCTCAATTTATACATCTTCCTATTATATTGTTATTATTATATTTTGCCTATTCAGTCTAGTTTTTCATAAATTTTCAGCATTTTGTCTTATATTTGTTTTTTCGTGTATGCTAGAAATTGAAAGCATAAGTCTTCAACTGCCATACATTGCGTTTAAATAAAATAAATATATAAATAAATATGCAAAAAATCAACTCAAGCCTTCAGTGTAATTTTTCCCAAGTATTAACAAAAGACCATAACTAATTTTTAAATCTCAACCATAAATCGTTACGATTCGTTAGTATGTGCAGTTGGCAAAACGGGAAACACAAACTAGTTCACAGCTAAGGAGAAAGAAGGGTGGTCAAAACAAAAAGGTGCACATTCCAACTGTACTAAACCCCGCGACTCTATCGTGCAAGACACTTCCTCAAGACAGATAGAGAGAGAAAAACAAACCCGCTGATTCCGGCATTTGACGAAAGGCCACCTGCTGCTTTTTTAGCTGGTGTGACAGTAAGGCAAGGAGTACCTTCCAAAAGCATGTGCAAAAGCTCAAGGTACTTTTCACTTTCATTTGGCGGCCACCAGACGACCACATTTTCTTCCTAGCCGCAGATGATGAATAATGTATTTATTTATGTGTGTGTGTGCGAGGGAAAAGGCATGAAAAAACATGACCAATTTCATCGCACCCCAGAGCATAACTTGGCCGAGGTTCCGCGATCGATCTACTGGCCAACGCGCGCCATCATTAACCGGTTATTGAATCTGGTTTTGCTTCCTCCCAAGCTCTATTGGGCCATAAGGATGGTTAGTTTCATAGTCACACTCACTTTTCACTATAGCGAGGTGGAGATCGTTTAAATTTGGCATGCTTTTACCCCGCACGTCGAACGTCCAAAAATGCCTGCTTGATTTTCCACCTCATCGCAAAATTTCCATTTCTTTCTCTATCACTCCGCTGGCATCAGCCCATTAAGTAAACAAAATTGGTCAAATTATGGGTGGCTGGTTGCATCAGGGCAGCGGCCTCCACCGGCGTGAACCTTACGCAAAATTAAGGCGAAATCGAGCTGCGAACGGTTTCGATTGCAAACAGTCTTAAGCCCCACATCTCATCTGATGCAGAAGAAGAGGCTAATTAAATGCAACTGCAGCTGCTGCGGCTTTGAAACAACTTGTGCTAAGCAATGCAGTAAGATTGCTCTTTGTGTGCAATAAAATAATCGCACATTTGCAGTGGATTACATTAAAATTAATCGGTTTAATTTCAATCGTCCAATTTATTAATTCTTGAAAACACACAACATTTGGGAAAAAAACATATTTGAATAATTGTCAAGTCTATCACCATTTGGGCATTAATTTTGGGGGGAATCGGCAGCCTTTGCCGTATTTTTGCGATATTTGACGCTTCTCGCTTTTTGATTTAAAAAAATCCATTTCAACGAAATTTAAAAAAAAACCATGAGCATCACGCTATAGTACACATTTTAGGGAATCACTGTAAATAAAATCAAGTTTCTAAGTCGAAATATGAACAACTAGTTTATTTTTTCAGTTAAACTCACGCTGCAGTTCTCAACTGATTTATTCCATCATGCCCTCTTAGCTAGATTGCATTCCCATGAAATCATGATTTTTTTTGTCAAAAATATTGAAAATTTAGTCTTGAAAAAATATTTTTCAAAGCAACATGTAATTGGCTATTTAAGAGTTTTTTTTTCCTAGAGCCTTCCTTTTAAGTTCTAGGCATTTGAGGGTTACTCCACTTAAAGGAAGTATATTTTTGTTTTTTTTAAATGGTTTCTAGGTTCTGGATAATTTTTTTTCATGTAGCTCAGAAAATTTTCTCTTCAATTTTAGACTTTTTAAATCGTACAAATTCTCGTATGTTTGGCACGAAAAGGACCTGGTCTTATCGCCGATTTTCTCAATTTAACCAACTTGTTGTTCAAAACTCTTCGGAGAAACCTGCTTCCTCATTTCCGATTTTTTACCAGTTTACTACTTGATTTCAGACGATAACGCGTTTTTTCATCGAACTCTGCCGGCAAAAACGCGTCGTTTGACATGTCGCATGCCAGGTTACGTCGAAAGCCGAAACGTGGCCACCTGGTCCGATCCGTTCCGGGCTGTTCACCGGTGTAACGTTCCGAACGCTGTAACTTTGCGTGGTTACCGAATTGTTCGTTGCTTTCTTCGGCAATGTTGCTCAGTTTTGCGAGTTCATGAGGGAAATTTTCGCAGCGATACGAAAAAAAATATTTTCCGAGATGGACATACTATATTAAAAAAAACAAAACCTGAATCATTTTTAATACCTGGAATTTACTCTTGTACATGGTACATTTAATCGAAAAAGAATGTTTAAGTTCTCTTAAATTGTATATTTAATTTTGCTTTTAATTTATTTTTATTTTGTTTAGTTTTTAGAAAAAAATAATTCTGTTATAATTCTGTACGAGGTAAAATTCAACAAAAAAAAGTTGAATATATAAACGATTTATACAAAGTAAAAAATAATGTAAATTTGGAAGCTGTAATTTTGGAAGGTTGAATATTAGGCCTCTTTTATGATGTAATTTTACCTCATTTTTGACTGAAAAAGTGACATTACACTAGAAAAGAGGTAAAATTACACATTTCCAGAGGTAAAATTACACCTTTTTTCTGACATAATAAATGTGCCCCTATCCAGATCTAATATTACCATGATTTTTTTTCTGTGTAGCGTTGAATTATACTTGATTCTCTTTCACAAAAAGCAAAAAAAAACTAAATTTCAAGCCAGATTTGCAGAAAAAAAGTGTGGGGACTAAATATCAAATTTCAAGCAAGATTTTCGAAATTTTTAAACAAAAGTTATCGCAAATCAATACAGTAATGCTACAATCAAAAATTTACAAAGTACCAATTAATTTACAAAAATATGTTTTTTTTTTTGCAACAGTTCTACCTCTTTTACCGATTTGTGATCGAAAAATTCTAAACTTGTTTAAATATATAAAACTCTTTTTTTATTAAAAATGCATAAATAATCGTTATACAATCATTTGTGAGCACATAGAAAAACTATGGTAATACTACATCTGGAAAGAGGTACATCTTTTATGTCAGAAAAAAACGTATAATTTTACCTCTGAAAATGTGTAATTATACCACTATTCTGGTGTCGCCTTTTCAGTCTAAATTGAGGTAAAATTACACAATAAAAGAGGTTATGTTCATCCTTCCAAAATTACATTTTCCAAATTTACACAATTTTTTACTGTGTAGTTTACAATCGATTTTACAATTTTTTTCTATGAAAATTTCAACTGTAGTCAACAATTTGTTTTTTACCCCCGGAATATTTAGAGAACATTTTGAAGGGGGGAGGACAAAAACTTTAAATTAAATTTGCAATGCTTTAGTGTCTTCAGAAAAGTTGCTGCAAATGGAAAGGGGTAACATTTGGTTTGGTTGAAAATTAAGTTTGATCACTATTAGGGTGATTTTGAAAATTAAAAAAAAATATGTAAAATTATAATTTTACATCCTAAGACCCAAAACATGACCAAAATTATGCAACAAGTTACAAAAAGAAGATTTTTTCAGCACGAGCCGTACATTTATTTGAATCCGTCGTGGGCTGCAAAAATAATCCAGCAAACTTTTTTTTTTTGCCGCAAACAAGACAAATGCATGCAAGCTGACGTTTCTGCAAACAAATGTTTGCGAACAAACATCGCAGACAAACTGTCAAAATGTGCGAGTTTGTTTGTTTGTTTGTTTGCCGTAGTCTAATACCTCCTTAAGGAATCGAATCAGAAGCTATCCCTGACGTCAATTTTTAGTGTTGTCACCCTATTGCGTATCCGATTTTTTTACACTCAAACCCCGATGGTTTGACACCAACTGTTGTCAAACGAACGGGGTCACTTTTTAGTTTGACACCCCTTTTACACTGAGTTCACACATACTACCAAACGTTTGTTTTGATAGTACGCGTGAGCGCCGTGTAATAAGTGACAGTTCGTCACTTTTTAGTTTGACTTTGACCAACCAACGGGGTACAAACTAAAAAAGTGTCAAACGAAAAAGTGACCAACCACCGGGGGTTGAGTGTAGTCCTTTTTTGAACTCAAAATCCCGCATATGGAATAATATTGAAAAATATCAAGTACTATTAATTCTCGGGTGAGTTTTCAAAAAGCCGTAAGAGCCATTGGTAAACAAAGCCCTTTTTGCATCGGTATTCGACCTAGGGTACGTTATCCATTAGTGGACCGCTTTCCTATAGTGGACCCTCTGAAGGGTTTTTGATGAAAAATTCAATAAAATCACAATTTCAAGCGTGTTGTTGTCTACAAATCTTTTATTTGGCATGTTCAGCATCATTTAAAACACTGTTGACTGACATTGAATTGTCCTTTTCGCCAAAATAAGTGTTTTGAGTTCGACATCTGAAATCAGCCATGGCCACTAGCATTTTCACAACAAAACTGCATTTATATTTTATGACTGAATTAACCATCCAATCATTTTTTGACTGATTGTTTAACTTCAGCAAGTCGAAATAATGTAAGTTTAAGGATCTTTACTAAAATAAAGCGAAGAACTGCCATTTTCGAGCAAAAATTAGGGGGGTCCAATATAGGACAACGAAATCCAAACTTTTCCAAAAGTGGACCCCTGTTAATTTAACCTTCAAAAATGAAGAAAACTGTGTATTCAAGCAAAAGTTTCTCTAAAACATACAATAAATTCTTGTTGTTTTCAACCTAAACGCATATTTTTTTCAATTATGAGTATAAATATAGCTGTTTTCATGTTAAAAGTACCAAAAATGCTGAAGCCGTAAAAATTTATAATTAATCAAAACTATAGTTGATTGTACTTAACTGAAGCATCATAAATGCAGTTTGAAATGATATTTTATAATAATAAATCAATAACAACACATTTTTTTTTAAATAAACATGCGTGATTTTATCAGCAACTGTAAACAAATCTATTATTTAGTTTCGGTCAACCATTTATGTAATTAATATGGAAAAATTTGCATCAAGATTACTTTTTTTAAATTATTTTTATGTTTATAGTGGTTTTTGAAACGTTTTCTCTGATCTTTTTCGGAAATAAATGTTTTTAAATGTCTGTTAGGTTTTTTGTTGTTTAAAGCCAAATTTGTTAACAAAACATATTTGTTTATAATGAAAAGTGAGCAAAATCCATCTTTTATTCATTATATCTATCATTAGACCTACACCATGCATCAAAACATCAAATATCGGTTAAATTTGGTATAAAAATAACAGTTTGCCTAAAGTGGACCCGGGTCCACAATCGGATTATGGACCCGGGTCCACTATAGGAAAAGGGGGTCCATAACAAGGCAAAAAAACTTTTTTTTCAAATGGCTATTTTTCTGCTCAAAAACAAATAACTGATGAAACAAATAGTCAAAATTGTTCAAAAGACTTCAGATTTCAATGTTTTGTACAAAGGGTTATGAAAAAGTGCTTAAAATATTGAAAATTTGTGAAAAATGTGCTTCGGCTCTACTAGGGGGTCCACTAATGGTTAAAATACCCTAATTACAATAAACTGATTTCAAAAATGCATGAGATTGTCCATACACATGTTCTTCAAGTGCCCTAACCTAAAAACAAATGAAGTATTGTTTCAATTTGAAGAAAAACGAAAATAAGTGTCGGAGGTCACGGTGGCTCTTACGGCTTTTTGAAAACTCACCCGAGAATTGGGTTTTACACTAAAAATTGAATATTGATTGGTGTGGTTGAAAATTAGAGTGGTTCACGATTAGGGTGTTTGAGTCTAAAAAATTGTAACTTTTCTGAAAATCTAAAAAAAACGATTACCTACGTGTAAAACAATTTTTTGACAGCTCGAAACCCCGCCTTACAATATCTAATCTATTTCCCTTGACATACGACAGCACGATTACGTCGAAAAGGCGTCGCACAACAAGGTATGTAGATTAGATAAGGTAAGACGGGAATTCCCAGCTGTCAAAATAGTTGGCACGAAACCCGGATTTTATATGAAGATTTTCAGAAAAGTGAAAAATTGACCATTTCCCGGGCAAATTTCGTCAGATTTTTTTTTTCTGTGGGGTTGTTAAGCATGCCAAACTTAACCGGAAAACGCGTTTAGTTGAATTTATTTTTTGGGAAAAAAATGTTTGTTCTAAAAGCGTATTCCAGTTTAGTTTGGCATGCTTAATAACTCCACAGAAAAAAAAATCCGGTGAAACTTGCCCGGAAAATGGTCAAATTTTCTCTTTCTGAAAATCTCCATATAAAATCCGGGTTTCGTGTTAACTAACTATTTTAACAGCTTTAAAACCCGCCTTAACTTACTAATCTACATACCTTGATCGCACAAAACTCTTTTGCATTTTTTTTTAAGATCGTTTTAGTGTCAAAAATAACATAGAATCTTCAAAATAAAACTATGACTTCTACAAGAAACTGCTTTGAAATCGCTCAGCCCAACTTCTTCGAGTGAATCATTTAACCACTTTACGCGGTCAGCTGTCGCGTCAATCCGAAGGAGAACCACTTTCCCAGCAGTGCTGCCTCCTCTGATAACGCCAAGGTCTGACTCACTTTCAAGTGAACGCGATTGTCGCCAATTTGCAGTTACCCTCGTACGAGCACGTGTACTCTACCCACTTTCCCCCCCAAGACTAGACAACTTTAAGAAATGCTCCAGTTCCTAACTTCAAGACGTTGCGTTGTTGAAACATAATTTATTGTGGACACCACTCACCTGACAGCGCCTCCCGAGCAGTCCAAAGAGTTGCTCATTTTCCTCGTTCGTCAGCAGCATGCTCGGCCGGTTGGCCTTGCTGGCCCGGTCCGCATCCGTCGTGGCCGGTTGCTTCATCTCTCTCTCTCTCTGCTTTAAGGGTGGATGTTGGCTTTTCGACACTGTTTTTTCTCTCTTTTTCTTCTGGATGAAGTCTTGAAGTCTCTAATTATTCTCACCGTGCATGTTTGATGAACAGTAACACACAAATATTTTGCCACTCGACTTCTTTTTTTTTTTTGCACGTCTGACGTCCAACACGTAATTTTACACACTTTTTGAGCTCTGGAACGCACACACACACTTTTCAAGCAGTCAGAAGAGATCTCTCCTAAAGAAAAAAAACAGCAAAAAATGATGATGATCCAGAGAAGAATGAGTTTCAAAGTAAAGCTAAAACAATGATTCGAGTGAGTGAATTTAGAGTTGGAGAGGAGCAACAACAAAAAAAACTAAAGAAAGACCCGTTGCTTTGAATGGGTGAGGGTGAGAACTTGGTTGGTGGTGCAAATTGAAATGCTGCTGCTGAGAAACGTGTGACCGAATCAAAGTGTTGTTGTTTAATGCAGGGCCACTTGGAAACGTTTTAAGAAAGAGGCGATAAGGCGAATATTTATAAGACTGATAAAAGTTTAAGTAGTTAAGATGAGTCGCTCAAAGTGGTGGTGCACCTGTGGTTTTATTCAATTCTGAGTGTTTTCTTCGTAACTGTGGTAAGGTAACTAATTTTTTAATGGTCTTAATTTAACAATCGGGTCCTAAAGCCCTATGTTTATTTTTATGTGCAACGGTAAAAACGCGATTAAAAACCATTTCTGGTCATTTTTTTTCATTTTAATGCATAAAAAAATTTACAAGACAACATTTTTTGATGGATGGTCACTCAAACTGTTGTCAAACGAACGGGGTCACGTTTTAGTTTGACACCCCTTTTACACGGAGTTCACGCACACTATCAAACGTTTGTTTTGATAGTGTGCGTGAGCGCCGTGTAAAAAGTGACAGTTCGTCACTTTTTAGTTTAACTTTGACCAACCAACTCATAAAAATAAGCTTTATCGTTGTGACCAGTAACATCACAAATTTAAGCTTAGTTTCAGGACCCAATTCAGATAGATTAACGGTAACAGAAATATTCGTAAAAGTGGCCAGGCCTACCAAGCAAAGCTAACCGCAGGGATGATTCGTTGGAACTATGTTATAAGCACAGAAAATTGAATTTGTTGGGCCAGATTTAAATCATTTTATAAAATTTTAAAAACGAAACTCTGGCTGATAAAAATGTTTTGATTTATCAAAAATCTAATAACACGAATTCATAAAGTACATTGCACATAAGACAAAAATAAAAAAAAACTTTTGAAAATATTGAAACAGCCTTATTCCAATTTAATCAAAATTTTTAATTATATTGAAATTCTTTGTGTCAATTGCAATGGAATTCGCCGTCTTTTAAAAAAAAAATAAAAATTGAAATGACATTTCAATTAAAAGTTATTGCAGGGTGGCCACTCCAATTCCATCATAAAATTCTCGACGTTTCTAGAAACTCAAACAAGAGTCATTTCTTATCTAAAAAAAATGATTTCAAACAAATAACTTGACAATTCTAAAAAATCTAAAAAAATGATTTCAAACAAATAACTTGACAATTTTCGTAAAAACAAAAACTTCACTCCAAATTGCAATATTTTATAGTAAATCAAAGCACGTTTCAAGCAAGTTTAGAAAAATATCTAGGAATTCTTTTAAACAATGTTTTTACCATGTTTCAATTTAATTTTGTATCTTTTGGTGATGGATTTTGAAAACAAAATTTCTTGAACTTTTTTTGCAATTTAATTATTTTTTTCATGTTTTCAAACGTAGAAAAAATTCTTTATTCCAACTCCAACTGGACGGCTGTCATGGTGGTAAAGATCTAGATCAGGTGGAGTTAGTTTTATTCCCAATTATCAATTCCTAGGCAAATTGAGCTTGGAAAATCTTCACTTTACATGGCGAAATCCAGTCTGCAATCCGCTAAGCTTTATCAATGATATCCAACGTACAAGTTCAAGGAAAAATATATTAAAAAATGGCAAAAACAAAATCATTGTCCAACTCAAATTGTAATCTTTGTCGAGTATCCAATCAATGTGACAAAGAAAACGTATTATAACTTTACGCTGGCCATAATCGTTAAAATTAGGCTCTATTTTCATAATACTTTTTCATTACTTTTGTTTTGGTTTTAAGTTAACTGTTAATTCTTGTTTGATAAACAAAAATAACAAAAAAAAATACATGAAAAAATGTTATGAAAATTTGTGTCAAATGCATCAAACATTTAAAAAGATTTTTAATGTCTCAAATCTCGAGTTTTTTTTAAAAGGTCTTGTATGCTGTTGTGTTTTATAAGTTTGTAGAACACTTTAAAAATAAAACTCTAGAAATAGTCATTCTCAAATAGGTTGAAACAGTGAAAGGAACCATCAATTTAAAATAACTCACTAAACAAAAATTGAGTGAATTTAATTTGAAAATTTTGCAAAATATTGCAAAATGATTCAAGAGTTTATTTTTAAAGAAGTATGCTTGGGATTCCCGACTATTCCCGACTTATCTGGCAAAAAAACACAAATTCCCGACTTTTTCCCGATTTTTTACGGAATCTGGTGACTTTTCGACTTTTCCCCGATTTCCCGACTTGAGTGGCCACCCTGTATTAGAAAATGCATTATAGTAGTCTACAATTAGCTTGAAAACATTTTTTTTTGCGGAAAAAACTTCGCTGAAATTTTGACGTATTGCGTGGGGGGAGACAACAAGTTTCAAAAATATTTGCAACAGCTTTCAACAAATCCATTTGGATTCCTATAAAATTTTGAAGTTTATTAAAAGAAAAAACTGTTTTTTCGCTATCTTATCTTTGAAGACATTTTCTTATTTAAAAATATTTGCAATTTTTTTTTTTCATCTGATGGCTTATAATTTCATTTTTTTAATATTTAAAAAAAGTAAATCTTTGTAGTTGTAAACGGGCGCAAAGCTCGAATAGCTTGATACTATGAGTGCATACACTGTCATGCAACTGCCAAACCATGTAAATGAGCGGTGGTGAATTTAAAACTGCAGTGGTGAGTTTCAAATAATTCAAATTGACAGTTAATTTGCCTATCGATAGAATTTGTAAAAAGATTTAAGTTTGTTTGTCTGCGCGGGTAGGTTTTTTTTTAAATTTAGTTAAGTCAAACATAAAATTCAAAAAAACATATTGTTTATAGCTTTGAATGTTGTTTTTTGCAACAAAATGCAGATAAAACAAAATACTTATCTTGTTTTAATGACGAGATAAGTAATTTTTACTTAACAGTAGTATTTTTTTTTAGTTGCCCCAAACCCGCTTTTATTTGCATGGAACTTTGTCCTGAGGGGTAACTTTAGTCCCTGATCACGAATCCGAGCTCCATTTTTCGATATCTCATTTTTGAACGATTGAAAAAAGAAGTTTTTTTGAATATTTTCCAGCCTGAAATGATGATGATTTGGAAATTTGGTCTCAAAGGGACTTTATGTAAAATTGGACGCCCGAATTGATGGCGTACTCAAAATTCCGAAAAATACGTATTTTTCAATCGAAAAAAATAAAATAAAAAATTGCTTCCGTAAAAAATTGGGAACATATCATTTTAAAGGAAATTAATTTACTTTTAGAATCTGCAATAACTCAGAAGGGTCATTTTCCATCTAGAGCCAAATTTTTCATCTTAAAATTTCGTTATTTTCTAACTTTGCAGGGTTATTTTTTAGAGTGTAATAATGTTCTACAAAGTTTTAAAGCAGACAAAAATTACAAAAAATTGGCAGGTAAACATAGGGAGTTTACTTGTAACCACCACGAGTCAGAGTCAGAGCAAATATTTTTTTTCATGGGGTTTAATTTTTTAACCAGACCGCACACTGGACTCACAATATAGAGGATGCTGGTTCGAATCTCGCAGCGGGCGTTCCAAAATTCTAAGTGTACATTTTTGAAGGGGAAGGGGGAGAGGGGTGGATCTGAACATGAAAAAATAAAATGCAACGGCCTAACTTTGTTAAACTGTGAGATTATATTATTTTTAAAAAATAAACAAATATAGCACTTTATCCAGCGAAAAACGAATTTTTTGCTTGTTTTTTTTTTCTTGCAGGAAATTCAGAAAATAGCGATTTTTCAATATTATTTAATTATTACTTCCTTGACTTTTAGCAAAGTGAATACACTAATAGGCTATTGTTACAAATAAACAAACAAATTACAAATTACAAAATTTTGACTGCTTCAAAAAAATATTTCGTCAAAAGTATATTAGAAAAAATCATGTTCAGAACAAACTATAACTTTGACAAATAGCTTATTTTGAGGCTTTTTATCCAAACTTACCTCACAACACAACTTGATAGACAAACTAAAGAATCAAAAAGCACGAAACTTTCAATGCAATATATTTATTATTTTTTTTTAATTTTAAAAGAAACAAAACGGTACACACAAAAAACACACATTCTCGAATCCGCAAAGAAGCAATAAAACTCAAAGTCTGACACACACTCCCTGCAGCAGCTATTTCTGTCCAAAGCCCCCCAACACACACCCAGCTAGGAGGCGTTCCGATTTGTCATCCGGAAGTCCGGAAGTTCCGCTACTCCACGGGAAGGAAATAACTCACAAACACTCAAGAAAGCAATAATCGCAAAAGCCATCAAGGGCAACACCACCTCCAGACAGATGACGACGACGACGGCGGAGGTGTTTTTTTTTTTCTTTCTAAGAAGGCATGATGTCACCAAGTCTTCGTCCCGCAAACCTCCGGAACCGAGGGTTCCCACCCGAAATTCCCCTCCTTCCGAATCCGACGACGAAACACTCTTTTCTTTTTGGCTTACACTTTTTCAAGAACTGTACGATGGGGTCGCGGAACCACAATACGAGTATCGGAACTTAAGGGCGATGTCCACGGCGGGGGCCACACGGCGGAATTCCGGACGACGACGGCGGGCCGTTTTTGTTGTGACCTGGTCGCGAGATAACTTTCGAATGCAGCACCGAGCTGCGGGGAAGATGGATTTTTCTGTTGATTTTGACAAGCGAGCGAGTCGCGACTGACAGTTCGGGAAAAATGTTTCTGTGTGGGTGAGGTTTTCGGTACGCAGAGCAGGGAGGCCAGGTGGCGGAAAAGTCTGCAAGACAAATGTATTTAGAATTTAAAATATTTTTTTCATCTGATTAGATTTTTAAACCTGTAGGTATGAAGCAAAAAACAATAATTTTCTCTTTCAGTATTTTAATTTCAAATTGGCTTTTTCAATGTGATCACAACTAACAAAAATTCTTCCGAAGCAGTAAGTACGATCTGCAACGATGCATAAAAAATCTGTATCCATTCCATCCATCATGATGAACCACGGTTGATTCGTTGTGGATGGGAGGTTGGCTTGTTTTGGATTGGGTGTTTAAGGGGTACTAAAGTCCTATGTCAATTTTTATGTACAATGGTAAAAAACACGATTAAAAACCATTTCTGATCACTTTTTTTCATTTTAATGCAAAAATTTTTTTTGACAAGGCAACATTTTTTCGATGGATCAAATATGGTCCCCTTGGAACGAGCTGTCAAGTAGGAGCTTTTCTGTCAAGAAGGACCGCTAGGTTAATTTTTCAAAATTGATTTAAAAATCCATTTTATACTCTTTGTGCTCGTACAAAGGGTCATTGTACTCAGAAAAATAAGCTTTATCGCTGTAAACAATAATATCAGCCATCTAAGCTTCATTTTAGGACCAAATTTACATAAAATTTTTTGAATCCAGTTAACAGATATTTTTTGATCACTCCTGAAAGTTTCATGAAGTACATGATTGAACTGAGTTAGATACGATTTTAAGCTTAACATTTTGCCGTGCGCAAAGCGGACTGTCAAACATTCTGAGCGTTTTTCTCGAAACACCGAGTTGATTTACGGGTGCCAGGATACCTCGAGATGGAATGGACCAAATTGGCTGAAATTCGGGGTGAAGTTTTGCTTTTTAAAAATATACAAAAATCAAAAAGTGACGATTTTTTATATGAAAAACACAAAAATATTTTTATCTATTTTCAAAATAAGTTTTTTGAAAATCAGCCTTTGTCATGCACACAGGATCGGTTTAACGAGTCTTCACCAAGATTTTGAGCCGATTTGGTCAAGGCTGTGTAGAGATATCGTGGCACCCGTTTTTTTGAAACTGCTAACTTCAAATAGCTATATCTCGGCAATGATACAACCAAATGTCATCAAATTTGTTTTGGTAAACGATGAAAATGTATATAGTAATGCCCTGAAAACAGATTTTAAATAAAATTAAGTGTGTGCTCACACCAACCTCCGACTTTTTTGTCAATTTATATGTATGTAACCCCTTATTGTAGTGCGGTGCCTGTGTGGACGTGCAGTCCTGTTTTTTCGTGTTATTTTCCGTCTCTTTTGTGTCGCTGTTCGAGTGCATGGGGTGATTGGCTATTATAATTAAATAATGGCATCAATAGTGTGGTGCTTTTCGGGACGCTCAGTTCTGTTTTTTTACCTTTTTTTTTCATTCTTTTTTTTCCACTCGCGTTCGTGGCTGATGAGTTTTTTTGTGTTGTTCTCTATTTATAGTTTTCTATAAAAACGAAACTATTTTTTGAGACTAGCAAGTCGTATTGCTGGATTAAGCCCTTTCTATATCATTTCAATAATCATTTCAATAAATGAAGCCCTTCCTACATCACCGTTGATCGGAAGGCACGCCGACGGAGAATTTCTGGAGAATCGCGGTCGAATTAATACTATATTTAAATCCCTCTTTCCGCAGCCGGCTGCCTAAGATTTTTAAAATTTTAACCGATAAACAAATTGCTTATGGTCGCATCACCTACCACAGTGAATCCTGACCTCATACCCATCTTACTAACCCCTCAAAACTCATGTGATACTTTGTCGGAGACGCAGTCGATTTGGCGGTCCCATCACTCAAGTATCGGACTAACATTCCCATCCACTTCCCCGTGTCTTACCTCTGGTCGTGGCCGGCGTCGGTATTGATCAGCATGATAGGGACCTTTGAAAATTGTGAAGGGGTGATGATTGGTTCCTACTTTTCATCTGTGGTCCACGGAGCAATGTTTGGGGGTCCTGGTCAATAACGAAGTAGCAGCTACGGGTAGACACCAATGCTATGCTAATTTATATGTATGTAACCCCTTATTATAGAGCTTCTGACCCTTTTGAAATGTAAGTCCTGACTTAAAAAAAAAATGTCACGAATGTTTCATGTTTTAACATTGAAAATCGGACTATTAGTTGCTGAGATATCGACATTAGAAAATGGTGGGTTGTGTGGGTAAAATTTAGAAAACTTCAAGATTATTTTTTTTTTAAAAAAGGTCCTATAAACTATTGTCTTTTATATGTTTTAATTTTCCTGTTTTTTCTCTTTAAGCCGCTGTATCTCAGCTAGCAGAGACAATTTTATAGCTTACTTTCTGAATTTTTCAAACAAAATATTTTTGGAAATGGTCAATAGACAAATCCAGCGAAAGCTCAACGCTGTTTTTTGATGGTGAGAGATTTTACAGCTCCCATACTAAATGTCTCGATTTTCATACTTTTTGTTAATTTTCTTTTAAAATAAAATACTTAACATATGAAAACTATATATTTTTGGTGCCCAAAATTCCTGCTGAATCGAATGGTGTACTTATCTCGATGCAAATTTTTCGAACAGTTTTTATTTTAATAATATTCTAGACACATTTTGTGCACCTAACCAATCAATACTTTTATCATAAATAATCATTTTATTGCTTAAAAATTGAGTTTTCCTGAGCTCGTATATTCAAATACATGGTAGCTGTCATTTATAACACCATTGGCCACCTAGCGGCCATTTCAAACTGGATTCGTCTATAATGGTCACTTTTTTTTTAATCGAAAAACTCAAAAAAAATCGCTAAATCAAACTTTTGGTGGCTATATCATGAAAACGGAGCCTCTTATAAAAAAATCTTTAAATTACTTTTCGATTGCAAATTTAATTTTACATTAGGTAAAAAATTTCTATGAAATTTAGATTTATTCCAAAAATCATAGTGATTTCAGAAATTCATAACTCGGCGGTAGATTTTGTGACCATACTTCTCCATGGCTCAAAAGTTGCGAGTTTTTGTCACCTAAAACATATCAAAAAATCTCGCAAATAAAAATGTACATAAATACACAATTTAAAAAAAACGCAGATTTTGTTCCCTAAATCATAATACAAATTTTAAAAATACTGATCTAAGGAATTGATTTTTTGTTAATTTTTCCTTTTAATTAAATCAAAATTTGTTTGGTGTGTACCTAACTTTCTTAATAATCCTCATCAAAATTTTCAAATATTTACGTACCATTTTTGTATGGACATCCGCCAAAATTGTATGGAGACTTGTATGGGTGAACCAATGTCCCGAAATGGCTTCTATTGTCATAACAAAATGGAACCAAATAAAAAAATACACAAAATTTTACGAGTTTTTCGGTGTATAAACCACATAAACCTTTTGAAGTTTTTTTGTGGCTCAATAGTTGCCTGTATGTATGGATTTTTTCTAAAATAAAATTCAGAGAGCACAAAATAACTAAAAACTTAAAATTTCATTGAATAAAACATGTTAAATCGCTTATTTTGAATACATATTTTTTGTTCATAAAAATTTTGAATACATAATATAACGTCACGGCATTTTTAGGTTTATTCATATTTGTCAAAAAACAAATTAATTGTTGGATTCTAGCCAACAAAAAAAGGCTGTGGCTTAAGGGAAAACATATTTTCTTTATTTCATTATTATTTTGCAAGTTTGTGCACATCAAATGGTAATGATTTAAAGCAAATATAAAAAATCAGGCAAAAAAAGGAATACATATTTGAAAAATGTGATAAAATCAAAAAATTCTAAAAAATGGAAATATTTTTGTCTACTTAACAAGAAAATATCATTTGAAACCTACTTAAAATCAAAGCAGAAAACATGAAACAAGGAAATCTAGAGTTTTTTTTTTTTTTGAAAAGGTCCTATAAACTATTGTTTTTCATATGTTTATAGGACCTATTAAAAAAACTCTAGAAATCTTGAATTTTCATAGAATATAGTTATAAGAATAAGTTTTATTCTAAATGCTTAGATCACAGCAACATCCGTCAAACACATTGACATTGCAAGTGTCAACAACAATAGATCCATAAATTAATCTTTTTAAAGCTATTCGGAAGGTATTACTTTTTTATACAAGTGTTAAATGGTATCTTTCCAGCACTCAGATGAGTGCTTTAATGAAATTTTCAGAAATATTGTTTGCCATTTCGTCACTATAGAATGACAAGAAAGTAAAATGTTTCAAAACGGAATAGGGTCTTAAAGCCCTATGTAATTGTTTACGGGAAAAAACACGACTAAAAACCATTTCTTTTCACTTTTTTTCATTTGAATGCAAAAAAAAAAAAATTGACTCGACAACATAAATTCGAAAAATCAACTATGGTCCCCTTGGAACGAGCTGTCAAGTAGGGCCTTTTCTGTCAAGAATTGCCGCGAAGTTATTTTATCTAAATTGATTTAAAAATCGATTTAAAACTCTATGTGGCCGTACAAGGAGTCATAGTACTCGTAAAAATAAGCTTTATCGTTGTGAACATTAATATCACAAATTTATGCTTAGTTTCAGAACCCAATTGAAAAAGAAAAATAGAGTTTAAATCATGTGTATGGCTTTCTTTCAATTCTACATAACTCAATAATTTCAACTCACAGCTCTAACGACAACGTTTATCCGCTTTATTGCACATCGAGGGGATTATTTGTGTGTGGGTGTGATATTTTTTTATTTTTTTGAACATTCTGTCACTTGTTATTTTGCTTTCTCGTTCAATCGATTATGTACTTGCGCCGTCACTTTTTTCTCAAAGCTTACCGCAAGCTGTAATTTGCATTTCTTTGCAAAACTCCGCTAAATATAACTGGTTTTAAACTGTCGAAAAAATGGTACCGCACGCGCCACTACTAGTAGCCTAAATGTATATATAAGTTGTTTTTTGTTTTGTTTTCGTAATATATATAATAAGTACCAATTGTAAACGTCACCGAAATATATTTGTCAACATATTATAATATTGTATTGCCTACGCGGTATTGAGATCTTGTTCGACTGACAAATTCGGTCGCTACTTCTGCACTAATAAGTATTTTTTTGTAATTGTAAATCGGTTCGCTGCTTTGCGTCTACAAATTGGCTCAACAAACCTCGCAAAATGTTCATGTTAACTTCTAAATATACTCACGCAAATAAATTAGTTTACTGTTTTAAGGTGATTGTTTGGCATTTTCACACTCATTTTGGAACTGTACTTAGTAGAAAACTAATGGCAAGACACTGAACGGAAATCTTTTGGTTGCGTAGAATCTCTAGCTTCAGGGCAACTCCACTGTGAGGGAGCAAATTGACGCGCGTGTCCAATCGGTGGAGATGCCCTGACAGCTGTCACTTTTTGAAACGTGGGTTAGTGCACGAAATCAAACGAAAACAATGGCTTTTTTCAAAAGAAACTAAATTTGTTCTACTAAGCTCATCTTTCTCGGTGCACTTCTAGACATTTATTGCTGGACATTTTTGGAATTTGATGTTTTTTGTTATGATTTGTTTGCTGCGCTTACGATAGGGGTTAGTTTTATTTTTTATTTAATATTTTCTCAATATATTTGATACTGTTGGTGGTGGATCATGCGTTCGCACACTCGTTTAACAATGCTGATCTAAAACATTTACTTGATTTCTCAAAAATGTACGATATTTTCATCAATAAGTCACATGTTTGAGTTGACGGCTTCTGCCCGCGGATGACCAATCTCTTTCTGTTATTTTTAGTAGTACAACGGCTTAAGTAACCTTCTTTGGCGCGTAAAAAGTTTTCAAAGAACTACAATTGACTCGTTTCGGAGCAAAGTTTTTTTAGTGTAAATAAAATATGATTTTTATAATGATTAAAACTCATTTGTGGAGATAAAACAAACTATTTCATGGCAACTAACGTTTGACTAGTAACGTATTAAATCTATAAGTAAAACAGTTTAACCCGTTTGTGGAGAAAGATTAACGGAATTCCAATCACATAACGAAATACGGAGACAGAGAGAACACACGCTCGATTGAGCCCCTTAGTGGTCGTGTCGCCATCTATCTTTTCAACCCAGAACTAACCAAGTTTGTATGGCGCTACAGCGCCATCTTTTGACCATTTCAACCCAAATTCACGCTCGTTCCCGCAAAATTTCAGCTAAAAAAACAGTCTAAACCGTAGTCTCCCGGAAAATCATCGAACTGCAAGCCGCGTTCGCGGCGTTCTGTCCGTAAAACACGGAATCGCTCTCGGCGGTGGCGTCGGCCGCGGACGCGCCTTCCTCCCCCTCCACTTCGGCCACTGGAAGCTCCTCCGAGGTCGAGTCCTGCGATGCGGTCGGCGTAATCTGCACGTAGTGCGTCGTCACGACCACGCCGCGTTCGTCGCTGATGCGCGCGTTCAGGTCCAAATACTCCTGCAGGCGGCCGCGCAGCTCCTCGTGGGTGATTTCCGGCAGGGCTCCTAGGAATTTTGTTGGAAGTTTTTTGAATTATTTTGAAAAAAAAAAAATGATTTTTTGACCGGATGTTGAACCATACTTATCCGTGAGGTATTTTCGAGCGCAAAGCAAGCATTGTGTAGTGTTGTTGTGATGGTAGTATTGTTGGTGACACGTGCACGAAAAATAAGTTGAACTGAAAACTGAAACGGAGCAAATCTAACAATCATGCTAGCAGGTGAACGGAAAACGGGAATAATATTAGGTGAAGAGTGCGAGACTTAACAGAACTGACGGAATCAACAGGGGAATGAAGGAAGATGTGATATTATTTAATTGAATTTTTTATTCCTACATTGTTAAAGCCACTTCAAAAATATTTAAATTTAAACGGAAAACAATATAATATTCAAAATAATTGGAAATAAGTTCAAATATAATTCAAAAATTTAATTGAATTTCAATGATTTTTCCGATTATTTTTAATTTTAAAAATATTTACTTTTCTTAAATATTTACAAAATAAAAAAAAAACATTCAGAATATTTTACCTAATAAAGGTTGCAAATATTCTTATTAAATGTTCAGAATTTTGCATCAGTTCTATTACAAGACATAAACAATAAACAAAATAAAACAAAAAGTGTAAAACTAATAGTGTAATACATATTTTTGCAAAGATGGCAACACTGCCTACAGTTGGTAGCACTTAAGTGAAATATATCACCCTAATCTTCAAAATTTAGATCGGCGCAATGCAATCTTTTTTCAAAATCAGTATTAAAAATGTGAAACAATCCAAAATCTTTTTTTTTTTTAATTTAAGGATTCCTAATCAAACAAACCAATTCAAAATAAAAAAAATAGAAAAAATAAAAAAGCTAAAATTCTAAAATAATAAAAAAGAGAATTTCGAAATTCAGTATATTTTTGGTAAAACTACCTTTTTAGGTTATTTTACGTCAACAAAAGAGTTAAAAGCTTGTGATGTAAATTTACACATTTCTTCTTTCAAGACAGATTTTGGTCAGACAAAACCTACCGACGAAATCCTACACAAGAAACTGATGAAAATTACAAAATATGGATATCGTCCCGACGATAACGAGAACCATTATCGTTATCGTCAGACGATAATATTATCGACTATAATTTTATCGATTAACAAGCTTAAATTTTTCATTAAAAATTGTCACGATAGTTAGTGAAATGTATTCAAAATTTTTCGATTTTTGCTACGCACACATAATTGGTAATTATTTAAAAATTTTAGTTTTTTTTTGTATTTTCGAAAAATACGGTAATCTGTGAAAAAAAAATTCTAAAAAAAATCTCTTTTAATGTGAAAAAGCAAACCAAATTTCGCTTCGTTTAGTACCTTTATTAAAAAATTTGAAAATGTGCGTATTTTCAAAAAATACGGTAATTTGTAGAATTTTGATAATTTTCAAATCCATAATTTTGAAAATTTGAGTAATTTCTAAAAATACGGTAATAAGTAAAAAAATTAGTACTTAAAAAAACTCTCTAAAAGCATAAACAATTTGGCTTCGTTTGATACCCATATTGCATATTTAGAAACTTTTAGTATTTTAGAAAAATACGATAATTTGTGAACATTTTTGTGTTTAAAAAAAACTCTATTAATGTGAAAAGGAAACCAAATTTCGCTTCGTTTGATACCCATATTGCATATTTTGAAAATTTGAGTATTTTAGAAAAAATACGGTAATTAGTAAAAATTTTAGAAAAAAAAACGCTTAAAGCAAAAAAAATTGGCTTCGTTTGATATCCACATCGCATATTTTGAAAATTTGAGTATTTTCCAAAAAATGCGATAATTTGTGAACATTGTTGTGTCTTCCAAAAAAAACTCTATTAATATGAGAAAGCAAACAAAATTTCGCTTCGTTTGATACCCATATTGCAAATTATGAAAATATTAGTATTTTCGAAAAATACGGTAATTAGTGAAAATTTAAGTATTTTCAAAAAAAAACTCTAGAAGCAAATTGGCTTCGTTTGATAGCCATATTGCATGCAAAAATTTAGTATTTTAGAAAAATACGGTAATTTATAAAAAAAAATATATTTTCCAAAAAACTCTTATAATTAAAAAAAGCATGCAAAATTTTGCTTCGTTTGATAACCATATGATATTTTGAAAATTTGAGTATTTTCGAAAAATACGGTAATCTGTGAAAAAAAATTCTAAAAAACCTCTTTTAATGTGAAAAAGCAAACCAAATTTCGCTTCGTTTAATACCCATAATAAAAAAAAAAAGAAAATGTGCATATTTTTAAAAAATACGGTAATTTGTGAAAATTTTGATATTTTCCAAAAAAAGCTCTTATAATTTGAAAAAGCATAAGAAATTTCGCTTCGTTTGATACCGATATTGCAAATTATGAAAATTTGGTAAAAAAAAACGTTTTTGAAAAAAACTCTCTAAAAGCATAAACAATTTGGCTTCGTTTGATACCTATATTGTTTATTTTGAAACTTTTAGTATTTTCGAAAAATACGATAATTTGTGAACATTTTTGTGTTTAAAAAAACTCTATTAATGTGAAAAGCAAACCAAATTTCGCTTCGTTTGATACCCATATTGAATATTTTGAAAATTTGAGTATTTTAGAAAAAATACGGTTATTGTGAAATTTTTAATATTTTGCATAAAAACTCTTATAATTTGAAAAAGCATGCGAAATTTCGCTTCGTTTGATACCCATATTGCAAATTATGAAAATTTTAGTGCTTCGTTTACCAATTCCATGTTTAGAAAATTTGAGTATTTTCTATAAATACGGTAATTAGTGAAAATTTTAGTATTTTCAAAAAAAAACTCTTAAAGCATAAAAAATTTGGCTTCGTTTGATATCCACACCGCATATTTTGAAAATTTGAGTATTTTCGAAAAATGCGGTAATTTGTGAACATTTTTGTGTTTTCCAAAAAAAACTCTATTAATATGAAAAAGCAAACCAAATTTCGCTTCGTTTAATACCCATATTGCAAATTATGAAAATACGAGTATTTTCGAAAAATACGGTTATTAGTGAAAATTTTAGTATTTTCCAAAAAAAACTCTAGAAGCATAAAAATTGGCTTCGTTTGATAGCCATATCGCATATTTTGAAAATTTGAGTATTTTAGAAAAATACGATAATTTATAAAAAAATAATATTTTCAAAAAAAACTCTTATAATTAAAAAAAGCATGCAAAATTTTGCTTCGTTTGATACCCATATTGCAAATTATGAAAATTTGAGTGCTTTTTTAACCAATTTCATATTTTGAAAATTTTAGTATTTTAAAAATACGGTAAATTGTGAAATCTTTTTAGACAATTTTTCTTTGTCAGAAAAAGTGCAATTTAACATCACACAAATGAACTGGTAAATGTACATTTCTCAATTTTATGTTATTCTTTTTTTTTAAATTTAATTATGTAAAGTTAAAACGTATAGTTTTGAATTAATTGTATTTAATTCCTTTTTTACTAAAAATCTCGAGTTATTCAATCCCAATTTCAGGATAAGAATCTCAAGCTAAATAATTTTTTAATGGAATTCAACCTAATGGTAAATGATTTTGAGCACTTTTCGAAAACCTTTCTTTTTCGTAAACTAGGGAGTTCTAGGGAGACACTTTGCAAAAGACTGCGAAGCAATTCGACCAGTCTGAAGAATTTCACAGAATGCTTTGCATCGTCCCCAACGCTCTTTTCTCTCTCATCTGTCTTTTTTGTCCTTTTATTCTCATTCTCTTTTTCTTCCTCTCTCATTCTTTCTCTCTCAGCACATCTAAAGCAAAGCGGAGAGAAGAGATCCAGAGTTTTTTTTTCGGAGGGTGAATATTCTAGTCTTAGCTAGTTTTACGGTAAAATTGACAACAAAAATGACGATTCAAGCGGAACATGAAACAAGCAAACAACACACAAAGAGAGAAATAAAACAAAACGAAAAATGTCGGTTTTTGAAACTTTCTTGCTTATCTTCTTCATTTGGCAAAAACAAAATAATAATAAAAGAAAAATTATGAAACAATCGGTGTACCTAACTCGTCTGCAAAGCCCTATCTTCCTCTCTCTCTTATAAGTACACAAGAACAACTCTCTCAACCTTCTGCCCTCACTGAATAGCACAACAATGCCTCCGGCAACAATCCACCAACTTCCGGTCGTTCCGTTCCGAATCCGACGCCGGCCGCCCCTCCCCACCACCCTGACTAGTCAATTTACCCGGCTCGGCCAGCGGCACCTCTTCACCCACCGCGCTATTGTTCAACCGCTCGCACGTCTTGGCGTACGTCTTCTGCCGGTCCGAGATTCGCTTCAGCTTCTCCAGCCGCGATTTAAGCTGCCGCGGGGACACTCCGCCGCCGCATCCGGTGCTCGTTCCGGTCGTCGTCATCGAGTTGTTGTTGTTGTTTGTAGTGGTACTGGTGGCGGGTTTCTTGGTCGCCGCTGGTGGGATGACGGCTGGTTCCGCCGGGGGCACTTCCGGCGCGGTTTCCGGAAGTGGGGTTAGAAGCGGTTCCTCGACCTGCGTCTCGTCAAAGTCCATCCGGTCGACGGTTTCCGGGACGGGCGAGTGCGACTCGACGCTTTCCGGGGTGTACGGTTCGAACTGGGCACCGGAAGTGCCTGGTCCGGCTGCGCCGGAAGTTAGCCCGGAAGGGGACGTGTACGTGTTCAGGTAGTGCGTGTCGATGCGGTTCACGATGATGTCGTTGGCGAGCATGAGTCGGCGGGATACGAGGGTCTTCCGGTGCTCGACCGGTTGGTGTTTGATGATGTTCCGACAGTTGGGACAGATTTGGGCCTGGTCTCCTTCCGGCGTCGCTTCCGCCACGCTCTTGCCTCCTAAGCTGAAGCTGCTGCTGTACAGCGAACACATGCAAACGTTGGCGTTGCTCTCCGTGTCGAACACGCTGATCCGGACGGAAGGTCGGGCCGGAGTGACCTTGGTCTCTTTGAGCGGGGTTGGTTCCAGGAACTCCTCGTCCGCGTACGGAATCTCCAGCTCCGACAGGATCTCGTCGAACAAGAACTGGATGTGCTCGAAGCAGTGCGAACACCGGTTCGGATCTACCGGATCGAGCAGACTCGTGCTACTTCTATGGCTAGTGAGGGTGGCGGTCGAGACGGTCGTCGTCAGGTCGTTGGGCAAGCTAATTCTATTGTTGTTGCTGTTGGCATCGTTGTTGTTGTTGTTGATTCTAGAACTAATAAGTTGGCTAACGGATTCGCTACTACTGCTGTGAAGGTGGTGATGGTGTTGGCTAGTAATATTGTTATTAATATTATTACTGAGATTATTATTATTAACGTTAAGGCTAATGCTACTGCTAGTGGAATTGGCGTGTTCAACACGATTGTTTTGCGCATGCGTATCACAGGAACAGTAAGTTAAAATACCTTGACTCGTCTTTATTCGAATGCTGAGATAGACCGGCTGCAATGAAAAACAAGCAAATTCGCGTTCAACTTCTGTTCAATTGACAGAAAACTTGCATGCAAGTTCGCCTGTATTTAACACCGCCATCTAGTGACGACTAGCGGAAACCGCTCCAAACTCACCTTATGATCCCCCATGCAGACCGCCTCGCCGATGATACCGTACGCGTATCCCTTCCCTCCTTCGTCAATAAGCTTCCGTGCCGCCGGGCTGACCAATATCCGGTCGCACCACGCCGGACAGCGCGTCGTCATGTAGGCCCCCGGCTGGCCCGGGTCCTCCTCGTACGGGTAGGACGGCGGAAAGCTCACCGGGTACTCGAACAGTATGCTCCGCAGCGATTCCAGCTCGCGGTCAAACTGGCGCATCTGTTGGAAGTCGTTTTTTAGTTCAAATTTTGAGGTTAGAATCATTTCAAAAAAACTTACCCAGCTTCCCTTGAAGGTGCTCTGGTCGTGGTGGTTAAACTCCTTCTTGCCCACGGTAAGTACGTTCGCGCCGTCCGAGTCGCGGTACTGGACCTTTGTACTGTCACTTTTGGCACTCGCGATCCGGTGCATCGTGAGATCCTCCGTCAATTTCTACGAAAATTGGCATTTTAAAATCTTCAACATAACCTTACCAAACTTCAACTAACCTTAATGACTCCCTCCGTGTCGCACCGGAAGTTGAAATCGCCAAACACGAAATATGGCACGGACTGGTTGATTGCGTCCTTGTGAAATCTACAAAATCAAAACCATAACTAAAAATTCACCGAAAACATAACCTCAAAAGCAAACCTCTCCAGGGTGTGGATGAGCGCCCGCCGCCGGCTCTTGCAGTACACCGACGGGTACTCCTCGCAGGCCGCCAGGTTGGAAGCGTCGTGGAAGAGGTGAATGTTGACCAGATCGAACACGGTCCCGTTCAGGGACCAGCGCGTCCGCAGGAAGCCCTTGCGGGACCATTTGCACTGCAAGAAGGATATTAAATTATTAAATTATTAAATTATTAAATTATTAAATTATTAAATTATTAAATTATTAAATTATTAAATTATTAAATTATTAAATTATTAAATTATTAAATTATTAAATTATTAAATTATTAAATTATTAAATAATTAAATTATTAAATTATTAAATTACTAAATTATTAAATTATTAAATTATTAAATTATTAAATTATTAAATTATTAAATTATTAAATTATTAAATTATTAAATCATTAAATTATTAAATTATTAAATTATTAAATTATTAAATTATTAAATTATTAAATTATTAAATTATTAAATTATTAAATTATTAAATTATTAAATTATTAAATTATTAAATTATTAAATTATTAAATTATTAAATTATTAAACTATTAAATTATTAAATTATTAAATTATTAAATTATTAAATTATTAAATTATTAAATTATTAAATTATTAAATTATTAAATTATTAAATTATTAAATTATTAAATTATTAAATTATTAAATTATTAAATTATTAAATTATTAAATTATTAAATTATTAAATTATTAAATTATTAAATTATTAAATTATTAAATTATTAAATTATTAAATTATTAAATTATTAAATTATTAAATTATTAAATTATTAAATTATTAAATTATTAAATTATTAAATTATTAAATTATTAAATTATTAAATTATTAAATTATTAAATTATTAAATTATTAAATTATTAAATTATTAAATTATTAAATTATTAAATTATTAAATTATTAAATTACTAAATTATTAAATTATTAAATTATTAAATTATTAAATTATTAAATTATTAAATTATTAAATTATTAAATTATTAAATTATTATATTATTAAATTATTAAATTATTAAATTATTAAATTATTAAATTATTAAATTATTAAATTATTAAATTATTAAATTATTAAATTATTAAATTATTAAATTATTAAATTATTAAATTATTAAATTATTAAATTATTAAATTATTAAATTATTAAATTATTAAATTATTAAATTATTAAATTATTAAATTATTAAATTATTAAATTATTAAATTATTAAATTATTAAATTATTAAATTATTAAATTATTAAATTATTAAATTATTAAATTATTAAATTATTAAATTATTAAATTATTAAATTATTAAATTATTAAATTATAAAGTTATTAAATTATTAAATTATTAAATTATTAAATTATTAAATTATTAAATTATTAAATTATTAAATTATTAAATTATTAAATTAATAAAAATATACCTCCGGGAAGAACTGCTGCGGGAACTTGGCCTTCTCCTTGGAGGCCACCGACTCGATGTTGCCGGTGTGGATGTTCTTGCCGGCGACCGTGTCCCACTCGTGCGTCAGGAAGTTCCAGATCTGGAGGTGGTCGATGGTGCGGATCGCAAAGTACAGGTTGCCGAGGGCCTGGAAATTAAAAAGAAAAAAAGTATTTTTCTTTTATTTTCATCAAATCACAATTTATTATTGAATTTTTTTTTTCAGCAAGATTCCAAATTTGAAAATTTCCTTTTCGTTTCGTCGACTTGTCTGTGGTGGTATTTTAATTTAAAATTATTATTATGCTTAATTTTTTGTTTAAAATCAGAACCTGTTTGTTAACACAAATCTAAGCTAATAATTTAAAATTAAAATATAAGCACAGACAAATAGACAAGACCAGTTTAAAATCTATCTAACGCCATAAAACACTAGCGCAACCTGGTGAGCGTTAGACGAAACTCTTCAAGAGGTTATTAGGTTATTACATCAAGGACAAACTATTCCCGATCACCTATACATGTGTGAGCTTTCTTCTGCAAAAGTTGGCTTCGCGTGGCTGATTTTCCAGAGTTTCTTGTTTCCTTCTGGCTTGATACATCTGCGGCAATAACAAATGAAGAGTGATGAGCCCGGATATATTTACATCAAGCAGAAGGTGTTGATTTGACGCGATAAAGTACACTCTAAACAGGGAAATACAGAAGGAATAACCGGAAAAGGGAAAGATAAGCGAAATTCTCCCAAATGATGGTGGCGCCACAAGTGTCAACTGCGGTGAATAGTAGAATCATTATTAGTTAATTCTGAATTTGAATTGAGCACTTTTGAAGGAAATAAACTAGACAAAATTTATAACAAATAATTTGAGCTGTGCATTGTTCAGGGAAATACCGAAAAAAAATAAACAAATATACATAAAGAAACGAAAAATTCTCTCAATCGATGGTGGCGCCACAAGTCAGTTGATACTTGTGGCGCCACCATCGTTTGAGTTAAAAATGCGGAGAAAATTCGAACAATTATTAGTATGACTCGAGATCTTGAGGGAAATTTGAAAAAAGGTCTACAAAGACAGTGATGGTTAAATTTATTTCTTTAAAACGATTATGGCGCCACAAGTGTCAACTGCGGTGAAAATTAGTTGGATTATGATTTGAATTATGGATCCTTTAGAAAAATACCAAAGACAAAAATGTCAAACAAAAAAAAAATAAAGAGATGTAAAATTCTCCCAAACGATTGTGGCGCCACAACTATCAATTGCGGTGAATAGTCTAACTATGGTTAGTTGAATTAGCAATTTAAATTGTGCAATCTTGAGCGAAATACGGATGAATATGCAAATCAAAGAAAACAAAGACGTGTTTAATTCTCTCAAACGATGTTGGCGCCAAAGGTGTAAACTGCGGTGAAGAGTAGAACTAGTAAAGTTCAAATTATGATTTGAATTACCAGTTGTTATTGTTAATCTTTTTCAAGATTTTTCGCGAATGACTGATAAGAAATAAAATGTCAGCAGTAAATTTGCACCAAATCCACATTAAAGAAGCACTGTCAGCATTAAATTAGCACTAAATCCGCCCTAAAGAAGCACTTAAAGCTAATTTGGCTTTTCGCTCTAGTTTTGCGTGTACCATCATGGTGGCAACCCCACATCGATATGTTTGTTTGAAGTGGCTCGTTGGCACAGCTGTTTGCGCTCACCGGGGTGGCCTCGGCTGGGACACTTGACACCCGCATCTGCGTGGGAAAATTGATTTTCCAGGTTGGCTGCCGGGGGTTCAAATTCGCGTGACGACGATGGAAAGAGATTACTTCTCATTTTTTTTATATAATTTGAATTTCCGCTCAAGCGTTCCACACAATCAGCAGCGCCACCGCTGGAAATAGAACTTATCAATGGAGCAGAAATGCACGTCAAATTCTCGCAACTTGAGTTGGTTGTGTGTACTTTTTTTGTAGCAAACAAATATCAAAAACACACAAACAGCGCCATCTGGAAGCGCCATTTGGACAAGAACAGTCGACGACACAACGTTTTCTCGTCTCGCGAGTGCTTGTTGTTTAATCTGATTTGCAATCAAGCGTGGCCATTAACATTATAAACAGAGAGAGAGAGAGACCGAGATCGGAGGGACTGAAAATGCGATCGTTTATATTAGATTTAGATTGTCGCAACTTCCAGTCAGCGGCCGGGCATCATGGTCAATAATGCTCAAACGATCGTTTGTTCAAACAGATATATCGTGCTGTACAGCAATGAGTCTAACGAGCAATTACCGACGTTACATTGTATTTGCCTATGATTAAAATAATCAATTCTCCCTACTTGCTACTAGATGTCGCTTTTTCAAATTACAAGACTTGCATGCAAGTTGATGAAACTTTCAAACACTGCGTGTTTCAGCTAGTCACCACCAGATGTCAAGTTGGCTTGATGAAACTTTAAAGAATTTTTCATCAAAACTCAAATTATTTTTGTTAAACTTTTGACGCCATGCGTATCAGTGTCCAGTTCACTGATATTCTCAATGACTCATCAAACAATACACCATGTAGATTAATTTCAATCCAGAGCGCTAATAAAATTCCATTAAGCAATTCTGTGCACTCAACGCCACCGCGGACACAGAGAAGTATGATTACTCCATTTCGCGTGGTAAGTGTAATCAGCCGACACACCAAGCCGACCATATTACCATGTTCAGAATGGAAAAATAAAATAAAATAAAAAACACACATAAGTGCAAGTAGTGTCAGACGTGGTGGAGAGTGCACTTGCACCACCGTCATCTCGGCACCGTGAGGTGGGGTGAAACTTATTCTAAAATGTTTTAAAGTATAAGTTGCAACTAAATTTAAATAAAAACATTAGAAATAATGTAAACAATAATCGGAAAAATTTAAACCAATTCAGTTGAAAATTTAAAAAAAATTAATAACTAAAAGAAAGAACTAAAAAAACATTTGTGATTGATGACAGAAACAATAAAAAAAAATAGAAAACAAGATCCACAGAAAAGATTAAATTTAAAAAAATAGTTTGGAGAAAAGAAAAATCGGAAAACAAGATTCAGGCCAGGAAAGTCAGGATGCGTTTGTCGCACGTACAAGCTAGACTACCGTAAACATTTGTAATTATAACTCGGGACTCCAGCAACCAACTTCAACCAAACTTTGGGACAATGCACAGAATGGTGAGCCAAACAAAACGTGTTTGTTATTGTTTACATTGCGTGCTCTCGTTTTTGAATATTCAAGGTCAAACATTAAAACGCGTTTTTCTCGGAACGTCAAAATGGCAGGTGCGACAAGATAGCACGACGACGTCGAAATGCCTTGGACACTTTTGCCATGGTTATAGCGCCACAACTCGGTCTGTAATCGAGTGTGGCCAGTATTCGTAAATTTATTGAACACCAATAAATTTCGACTTTATGTGCCAAAGGCGTTTAACTCGAGAAAGATTGGTTGCGTTGGAGAATTTGAACGGTGTGCGTCGCGGTCCTCGCGCAGGATTTTCGTTGCCGTTTCCGTCTTTGTTGTCCCCCCGATTGTGCGTGTATTTCGATCCGGGCGTTTTCGCGTTTTCGCATTTTAGTTGGTTTTATCTTTCCACAGCCGACTGTCTAAGATTAAATCATTTATGCTAAACTCAACACCAAATAACCGGGAATAGTCTCATCCGCATACTCCGACTGTTTGCCTTGAGAATGCATAATACATCACACCATTAAACAAAATTTATTGATTATTGGGTCGCATCATCATCCTCTATGTTGAATCCTGGCCATTACCCTTACCCACTAACAAAATCCCAAGTAGAAGTAGTTTTCCGGCACACGCGGGGGTGTGGATATCGTATAGAACCCACCCTTGGTAGCAGCCTGTGCTAACTAACATTCCCGTCCCATTCCCTCGAGATCTACAAACTGACATGGCGGGCGCCGTTGGTGGCCAACGACTGTTTCCTATTCGCACCGGCTCTAGTTTTGATGATCGTGATGTTTTATCTTTTCAGCGCATTCATGCATGCTGTTGATAAGGGAAACATCATTTGATCGTTGAAGCGTGTGACCGGTTGTGCTGATGGGATATTATGGTCCTGTTCAGCAACGGAGAAGGACAACCATGGGTGGTCTCTCATGCTCATGCTCATGCTCAAGAAAAATCGGAAAACAAGAGTCAAAACATGAAAATAAAACAATACAAATTCAAAATTGTGCTGAACCAATTAAAAAATATAATAATGAAGAGAAAACAAGTTACAGGAAAAAGTTAAAAGGAAAGAGTTAAAAATTAAACTTTTTTTAAGAAGCAGAAAAAAATGTTTCAGGTTAGAAATTTATCAAAATACTTGGAGTACACAAGTACATATCCTACAAAAAAAAACTGTTGACAAAAAAAACAAATAAAGAAACAAGTTCCTTACAAAAGATCAGATGAATAAATTAGATCAGAGAAAAAAAGATTACAAAAAAAAACAAATGAAAAAGAACAATTCCTAATTTTGAGGGTTAAAAGAACATGAAGAGAAAGATACAATTTTCACATCAAAAAACAATTGAAATAAAAAAAACAAATTGAAAATTGTTTTGAAAAATAGATAAGACAAATCAAAAGAAAAAAAATTGAATAAATCAGAGTAGAAAAAAAATTAACAAATAACAAATAACAAAAAATAAAAAATAAACAAATCCAAAGAAAACAAAAAAGCAAATAAAAAAATAAAATAATGACTAAAAGAAAGAACTAAGTAAACAAATAAATGAGAGAAACAATTGAAAAAAGCAAAAACCAAGTTCAACACAAAAAAAAACAAATAAATAAATTAGATAAGAGAGAAAAAGATAATAAATAAGACAGCAAAACATCTAAACTTTGAAGAAAAAAAAAATCAAGAAGAAAAAGATAAAATTTTAAAATAAAAAAAACCATTAAAATAACATAACAAATTAAAAATTGATAAATAATAGAAAAGACAAATAAAAAAACAATTGAATAAGTCAGAGTAGAAACATTTCAACAACAAACAAATAACAAAAAAAATATAAAAGGAAATCCAAAGGAAACAAATCAGGAAATTAAAAAATTAAATAATGACTAAAAGAAAGAACTAAGAAAAAAGGTAAATGAAAGAAACAATTGAAAAAAGCAAAAACCAAGTTCCACACAAAAGATCAGAAAAATAAATTGGATAGGAGAAAAAAAAGATAATAAAAAAAGAACAAATCTTAGCTTTGAGGAAATAAACAAAAAAAACATTAGGAAAAGATAAATTTTAAAAATTGAAAAACAATTAAAATAACATAACGAAATGAAAATTGATTCAAAAAATAGAAAAAAAAAACAAATAAAAAAACAATTGTTATTCAAGAGTAGAAACATTCAAACAACAAACAGATAAATAAATAAGATGAGAGAGAAAAAACAAATAAAAAAGAGCAAATCTTAACTTAGAGGGGAAAAAAATTAAAAAAACATGAAGAAAAAGATAAAATTTTAAAATTAAAAAACAAATAAAATAACATAACAAATTAGAAAATTGATGAAAAAATTGAAAAGATAAACAAAAAACAATTGAAAAAGTCACAGTAAAACATTCAAACAACAAACAAATAACAAAAAAATAATAAAAGGAAATCCAAAGAAAACGAATCAGCAAATTAAAAAATAAAATAATGACTAAAAGAAATAACTAAGAAAATAAATAAATGAAAGAAACAATAGAAAGAAGCAAGTTCTACACAAAAGATCAGATAAATAAATTAGATAAGAGAAAAAATAAGATAATATTATTTAAGAATAAATCTGAACTTTGAGGAAAAAACTAAAAAATTTAAAAAAAAAACAGAAAGGAAAGATTTTTTAAAATTTTATCTTTTCTTCAAATAATTTAAAATAACATAACAAATTGAAACATTCAAACAACAAACAAATAACAAAAAATAATAAAAGGAAATCCAAAGTAAACAAATCAGGAAATTAAAAAATAAAATAATGACTAAAACAAAGAATAAATGAAAGAAACAATTGAAAAAACAAATAAAAAGTTCCATACAAAAGATCGGATAAATAAATTAGATTTAAGAGGAAAAAAAAGATTAAAAAAGAAATTGAAAAGCACAAATCAAAATTTTTAAAGGAAAAAATAAGTAAACATGAAGAAAACGACAAAATTTTTAAATTAAAAAAAACAATAAAAATAACATAACAAAACAAACTACTGAAATAAACCTAACAAATAATGAGTTGATTGAAAAAAAGCAAGAAGCCCCTTAATTTTTGATAGAACATTTAAAAAAAAAAAAGGAAGAAAAATAAAAAGTGAACAAAACAAGTTGAAAATTGTTTAACAAAACAAAAGCTTTAAAAATAAAAAAAAATAAGGGAAAATAAAACTCAACGTTTCAAAAATTAAAATATCCAAAAAACAAGGGTTTAAGAATCATTAAAAGAAAATAAAATAAAAAAAATAAAATATAATAAAATAATTAAAATAATAACAAAGTAATTATGGAAAACTAACAAGAATTATTAAAATGTGAGCAAAATCAAACAATTAAAAGAAGAAAAAAGAAACAATTTTCAACTTCACCCCACTCCACAGTGTTCTAAAACGCTTCGCTAAAATTAAGTGCGCGCGAGAATGGCTTCGCGTGAGCATATGCCAGCAGCGGCAGCGAGCTGAAAGAGCCAGGTCGCGCACGTCAGACAACAATAATAAATAATAACACACAGGACCGAGGCACGACATTTACGGCGGAGGCAAGCGGCGGAAAGGCGCTAAACAATGTAAACAGTATCGATCGTCGTCTGCCCTGGACCCCGGTCCACATTTCCACTCTCTCTCTTAGGTCACTTCCACCAAAGGTTAGATTGACCGGAAATTTTTAAGAATTTTTTGATGATTTTATAAAAAAATGAAGGTATTTCAATCTACAAAAAAAAACAAATTATCGTTTTTTTGATTGACACATTAAATAATGATTATTGTTTTCAGCAATGATGCAAGACAGTGAGCAAAAGAGCAACTCTCAGTTCTCAAATTCGTCCCGTTACCTATGCTCTTCTCTCGTTTGCTTCAGAGCAAGAAAAAACAAGAGCAAAGCAGAAAAAACGAGAAAAAATAAGAGATATGAGAGTTGCTCTCTTGCTCACTGTCTTACCTTGAGCATAAACAAATTTACTCCACAATGGAAAGAGCAAAGCAAAGCAAACGTAAAAAATTGATATAAATGAGAGTTACTCGTTTGCTCACTGTCTTACTTGGAATTCAAACTCAATTTACTCCACAACTTAAGGCGTGAAGCAAAGGAAACGGGAAAAAATAGTGAATTGAGAGTTGCTCTCTTGCTCACTGTCTTCATTCGAGTTAATACTCAATTTACTCTACAATTTCAGAAGCAAAGCAAGGCAAACGTTAAGCATTTAGCGAAATGAGAGTTGCTCTCTTGCTCACTGTCTTACCTCGAGTTTAGACTCAATTTGCTCCACAATTTAAAGAGCAAAGCAAAGCAAACGTGAAAATTGGAGAAATGAGAGCTGCTCTCTTGCTCTCTGTCTTATCATCAAGAGATTTTTGAGATTTTGGGAGTTGCTCTCTTGCTTACTGTCTTACCTCAAGTTTTGACACAACTTAATCCATTATTGAAAAATGTTAGATTTTGTAAATCAGATATTTAAAATAGTTCGATTAAATGAATTTAAATCAAAAATCTCAGGTCACCCTAATCCCCCGATCCCATCGGAGCACATCTTCATCATCTTCACACGGGGTTGCCAGACAACAACGATGACGGCCACGGTCACGACAAATTGAATAACGCCTCTCTCGAGAACGTCAGCCGGGTTCAACTTTCGTAATGGGATGGGATCGCTCATTTTTTGCTTTACTTTTTTTGCAATATTGTTGGCAGGTTTTGTTCCGCCCCCTCACTTTTGTTTGCCGTTGTGGGGCTTCAGTTGACCGATTTTTCAAACTTATGCTTTTCGCAATGCTTTTCACACCGATGACCTAATTCTCCTGAGGGGAGGGGTCGTGTAGGGCTTCTTGAACATGAATAAGATAATTAAATCACGTACCTAGGGCCTACTCATCACTAGATGTCACGATGCTAGAATGCAAAACTTGCATGCAAGCTATTGCTTTAAAACTGCATGTTTCCACTAGTTGCCACCAGACGTCGATTTGGTTTGATACCAAAGAATTTAATTTTAAAAAGTAATTTAGTCCACTAGTCCGTCATCTCAAAGCCCCGTTCCGAGCGTATACTGTTACGTTCGGACCATCGCCTCTCACATATCTTGATACACATTCCAGCTTCTGATGATGCTTAACCTCCCTGGGCCAAGCGAAGTGCGCGCGCGCCCGCGCTTTATTAGATTCATACGTTATTCTCCCCGCTTGAATGACGACAATGGGACGAGCGGGTGGAAGCAATCTAATATCTGAGAAACACGATATCGTATTATACAATTTGATATGCGGGGGATACAATTCAATAGCTTTGGTGACACTCGCTGTGTGAAATGCTTGCGAATGGCTTAGAAATATTAAATTTGAAAGATTAAATTTAAATTTTATTTTGTTCACTCTATTTTAATATCAAACTATATCTGTGAATTAAAATTGATTTCTGGTTATTGCTTTAAAAATCTTCGATTCATCGCTAGATGTCACTGTTTTGTATTTCAAGTCTTGCATGCAAGTCAATGCATATTGCTTCGAACAACAAGTTTCAGCTAGTCACCCCTAGATGTCGGATTATAAGGTGATTTTGGCGATTTTGGTGAATTAGGTAATTTTGGTCATTTTGATAGAGAATTTGCAGCAAAGCTAAAAGACACGTGTCGCCACCTATGATCAAATAGCGTAAACCTATGATTTTTAGAAAAAATGTGTTTTTTCCTTCCTAATCAACATTTTTATAAAACTTATGCCGGATTCGGATGAGAAAAATTATTTCCAACAATTTGGTGTATAACTTTCCAATATTTGTTTGATTTTTCTTTGAGAAAACTGTAAATTTAGAAAAAGATAGTAATTTGGACTATTAGGCAAGAAAGTCTGTCAAAAATCAATAAAAATTGTTGAATATACGTTAGCACATCTGTTATCAACTATATAACTGGTTATTTCCTTGGTATATACGGGGAAACTCATTTTTTCGTGTTCCAAAACATGTTTTTTAAAGAAAAAGGTCACAAATTTTTGCGCGCCCAAAAGTTGATGTTCATTATTTTAAAGCAAAAAATTTTTCTCGTCTTTTGCAACCACTTTCATTAAGATTGATGCAGGGAATCATGAGAAATAAGCGATTTTGTTCTTCAATCTAGCTGGAAGGAATACGATTTTTGGCAAGTAACCTCATTTTGGCGCCACCTACATTTGAAACACAGGCGCGCTGCAAAACCTCAATCATTTCGGTGATTTGGTGATTTTGGTAATTTTTGTCATTTTGATCATTTCGGTCATTTTGGTAATTTTGGACATTTTGGTAATTTTGGTAAATTTGGTAATTTTGGTAATTTTGGTAATTTTAGAAATTTCGGAAATTTTGGTATTTTTGGTAATTTTGATGATTTTGATCAATTTTTGGTCATTTTGTGTTTTTTTTGTCACTTTGGCCATTTTGGCAATTTTGGTCATTTTGGTGAGTTTGGTCACTTTGGCAATTTTGGCCGTTTTGGAGATTTTATTTATTTTAGCCATTTTGATCATTTTGGTTATTTCGGTCATTTTTGTATTTTTGGTGATTTTGACCATTATGGTTATTTTTGTGATTTTAGCTATTTTGTTTTTTTTTTTGCCATTTTGATGATTTTGGTGATTTTGGTAACTTTGGCCATTTTGACTATTCAGGTCAGTTTGATCATTTTGGCCATTTTGGTAATTTGGTCATTTTGGTGATTTTGGTCATTTTGGCTATTTTGGTCATTTCGGCTATTTTCGTCTTGGTAAATTTGGTGATTTTGGCCAAAATTACCATTTTGGCCGTTTTGATGATTTTGGTCATTTTGGAGGGTTTGGTCATTTTGGCCATGTTGACTATTTTGATCATTTAGGTGCTTTTGGCCATTTTGGTCATTTTGATAATTTTGGTCATTTTGGTCATTTTTGTCATTTTGATCATTTTGGTAATTTAGGTCATGTGATGATTTTGATCATTTTGTGTTTTGGTCACTTTGGCCATTTGGGCAATCTTGGTGATTTTGGTCAGTTTGGCAATTTTGGCCGTTTTGAAGATTTTATTCATTTTGGTAATTTCTGTCATTTTTGTATTTTTGGTCATTTTGGTGATTTTTGTGATTTTGACCATTTTGGTCATTTTTGGTGATTGGTCACTTTGGCCATTTTGGTGATTTTGGTCATTTTGATCATTTTGGCCATTTTGGCTATTTTGGTCATTTTGGCCATTTTGGTAATTTTGGTGATTTAAGTCATTTTGGTCATTTTGGTGATTTTGGTAATTTTGGCCATTTTGATAATTTTGGCTATTTTGGTCAATTTAGTGATTTTGGTAATTTTGGTGATTTTGGTAATTTTGGAGATTTTGGAGATATTAGTGATTTTGGCAATTTTGGCCATTTTGATCACTTTGGTAATTTGGTCATTTTGGTGGTTTTGGCCGTTTTGATAATTTTGGTCATTTTGGTAATTTGGTTCATTTTGGTAATTTTGGCCATTTTGGAGATTTGGTTGGTTGGCTATTTTGGTCAATTTGGTGATTTTGGTAATTTTGGCCATTTTGATGATTTTGGTCACTTTGGCCATTTTGTCATTTTTGGTCATTTTGGCCATTTTGGTAATTTTGGTAATTTTGGTGATTTTGGTAATTTTGGAGATTTTGGAGATTTTAGTCATTTTGGTGATTTTGTTGATTTTGGTCACTTTGGCCATTTTGGCTATTTTGCTCATTTTGATCATTTTGGTCATTTTGATGATTTTGGCTATTTTGCTCATTTTGATCATTTTGACCATTTTGATAATTTTGGTGGTTTTGGTAATTTGGAAATTTTTGCCATTTTGGTGATTTTAGTCATTTTGGTCATTTTGGAGATTTTTGGTAATTTTGGTCATGTTGGCTTTTTGGTCAATTTGGTGATTTTGGTAATTTTGGCCATTTTGGTAATTTTGGTAATTTTGGAGATTTTGGTGATTTTAGTCATTTTGGTCATTTTGGTGATTTTGTTAATTTTGGTCACTTTGGCCATTTTGGCTTTTTTGCTCATTTTGATCATTTTGGTCATTTTGGTGATTTTGGCCATTTTGATCATTTTGGCCATTTTGGTGATTTTAGTCATTTTGGAGATTTTGGTCATTTTGGTCATGTTGGCTATTTTGGTCAATTTAGTGATTTTGGTAATTTTGGTCATGTTGGCTATTTTGGTCAATTTAGTGATTTTGGTAATTTTGGTAATTTTGATAATTTTGGTGATTTTGGTAATTTTGGAGATTTTGGAGATTTAGTGATTTTGGCCATTTTGATCACTTTGGTAATTTGGTCATTTTGGTGGTTTTGGCCGTTTTGATAATTTTGGTGATTTTGGTCATTTTGGTAATTTGGTTCATTTTGGTAATTTTGGCCATTTTGGAGATTTGGTTGGTTGGCTATTTTGGTCAATTTGGTGATTTTGGTAATTTGGCCATTTTGATGATTTTGGTGATTTTGGTCACTTTGGCCATTTTGTCATTTTGGCCATTTTGGTCATTTTGGCCATTTTGATCACTTTGGTAATTTGGTCATTTTGGTGGTTTTGGCCGTTTTGATAATTTTGGTGATTTTGGTCATTTTGGTAATTTGGTTCATTTTGGTAATTTTGGCCATTTTGGAGATTTGGTTGGTTGGCTATTTTGGTCAATTTGGTGATTTTGGTAATTTGGCCATTTTGATGATTTTGGTGATTTTGGTCACTTTGGCCATTTTGTCATTTTGGCCATTTTGGTAATTTTGGTTATTTTGGTAATTTTGGTGATTTTGGTAATTTTGGAGATTTTAGTCATTTTGGTGATTTTGTTGATTTTGGTAATTTTGATGATTTTGATCATTTTGGTCACTTTGGCCATATTGGTAATTTTGGTAATTTTGGTGATTTTGGTGATTTTGGTAATTTTGGAGATTTTGGAGATTTTAGTCATTTTGGTGATTTTGTTAATTTTGGTCACTTTGGCCATTTTGGCTATTTTGCTCATTTTGATCATTTTGGTCATTTTGGTGATTTTGGCCATTTCGGTATTTTTTTTTTAATTTAGGCCATTTCGGTCATTTAGGTAATTTCGGGCATTTTGGTGATTTTGGTCATTTTGGCAATTTTGGTCATTTTTGTTATTCAAGTAATTTTGGTGATTTTTGCCATTTTGGTCATTTTTGTATTTTTGTATTTTTCGCGATAAATCTCTTTTCCATGTAGTTCATAGATTTCCATATTTCACTAATTATCAACAGATGTCGTTTTTCTTCAATTAATGTATCGCATACAAGTTTGTACTTATCGTTTTAAACTGTTAGTTTCAACTATTTGCCACCAGATGTCGCATTGCTTTGATTTCTAATCTGGCTTTTCCATGTTATATTTTTGTTTGCTCAATTCGCAGAATTTTTCATATTTAATAGGTCAAAACTTATAGCAATTCATCCTGCTAAACTTCACCTTCCCTTCAGAGAGGAAGCCAAGCCAACTCATCACAATAACCCTTTTCGAAAACGCCCACCACCAGACGAGGTCGCTCCTTCATTACTAACGCATGAACCAGCCACCAGAGAGCGAAAGCATGCGAAAAAATAATGAGCCCATCTCGGCGTCGCCCCTTAACCAACCTGCTGTGCTCCCATGGCACTCATTTGCACAACCAAGTCCCCCCCAGCGGCCATATGTTTATGGAGATGTTGTCGGTGACGGCAAGCAGAAGAAAAGGAAGACACACAGTAAAGCCCCTTCAAAAGCCACCATCTAAAAGTATCTGTATCTTTAAAGGGTCACTTCCTAGCATGTTGGTATGTTCTACAAAGTTGTTCCCCAGTTCAAAACCTATCTCCTACTATAAGAATCAAGTCATTTCATCGATTTATAAAAAAAAATTCTAATACAATGTAAAAAAAGATAGTTTCCCATGGAAAATAAATCAAAATCCCATATAAATTTCAAATTAAAACTGGAGCTCCTAGACCTTACCAAATGGGCTCAAATTTTCAGGAGTGCTTCTGGGGACATAAAAGAACGAAATTCCGGTTGATGCAAGACAAAATAACAACTTTTGTCTTTTTCATAGAAACGTGAACCACGCTACTCCACACCCTGTCCAACTGGTCTTGTCTTCGGATCGAATTTCTCCTCCCCCAGCCCACAACCAAAGCGCACAGAATCACATCTGGCCGTAATAGAGTCTCCTCATAACGTAATATGAACCCAATCAACCCCGAGTGATGTGAATATTTCATACACCTTATAAAACATTCTTTTCTCGAAAGAGGCCTCCCCAACGTAAAATACCTCACTTGAGGGTAGGTACATTTCTCGAGAAGGACAGAAATCTCCTTCCAAATGCCATCCAAACGGGGAACTCTACACGCAAACGCTACCCAACCAAATCGAAAGTGGATTGATGGCTGATTCAATTCCTCCCACGAGTACGAGTGTAGTGAGTTGTTTTGAAGTGTAAGAAAATTGGATTTTGGAGCCTTCGGCACAACACTTCTTCGCGCCGAGTGTGTGCCAAAAAGAAGCCCCACAAAAATCAATACCCTAGACAAGTCTGTGGTGCACTTGAACGTTTGAGTGTGTCAACGGAATACATAAAAAGAGCACGGTGGTGCGAAATTATGCCCCTAAATAAAAATTGCCAAAAGATGGCGCAGTTTCGTTTGACCACTCTTGAATGCAACAAGATTTTTTGTTGCATACAAGTTACATACAGTTTAGTTGCATCTACTCGCCACAAGATGTCGTCTTTTCGACCCACCGTGCGCGAAGCTAATAAAAATAGACGCTCAAGCTAAAGTGCCTCCAACCTGGCTTACATAATCTAATCAGGTGCAAAGAAGCGGTGACTCTTACCGTGAAATGTTCCGCCGAGTTGTAGTCCTCGTCCAGGTAGACCCGGATGCGGTTGTAGTCGGCCAGCTCGCGCGACTCGCACAGATTCTTGATGAACTCCTGCACGTACTCCATCGACTTTTCGTACGTTTTGCCGCCCACCTCCTGCAGGTGCAGCGCGATGAAGGCGGGCCGGCGGGCGGCCACGTGCGCCAGGAACTCCTGGATCCAGATGTGGAGCAGGCGGGAGGGCTGGCGGTGGATGGAGAAGATAAAAGGGGTTTTTTTAAATTAATTTGTCTTTTTCAATTATTTATTAATTTACTACAATTTTACAATACACTTCTAGAGTTTTTTTTTGAATAGGTCTCTTTAAAAAAACTCTAGACTTTTTCCCGTTTAGGTGAAATCTTGTAATTTGATAAACTATCAAAAGTTTACAAACATTTAAAAAAATGAAAATAAAAGTATATTTCAAGATTTCTGAAAAGGTAATTTTTGAGTACTAAAAAGATCAACTTTTCTGCAAATCCTATGTCCTTCTGGTTATGTCTGTTACATAACCTAGGATATAAATCACTGACTTTGACTTTTAATTTCATATTTTAGGTTAGAAAATGTGACAAGAAATGTTTTCATAAGAATTTGAAAAGAACGTTGAACTTATTTTTTATTGAAGGCGCAGAGAATTTATAAATAATATAAAGCATATAAAATGCAGGCTAATAAAGCATTATTTTAATTCGCACCACATACCAAAATGATTCTCCTTTCCATCTCAAAAGCGCCGAAAAAATTCAGTTCTTCCGTGTGAAGGGGTACTTCGCATAGACGCCCTTGTTTTCATTAGAATTTGAAAAGAACGTTGAACTTTGGAATGGGAACTTTTTGATATGCTTCCCACTGACCAAAGAAAATAAACTTATAAAAAAATCAAAATAAAAACCTAAAAAAACGTGTTTTTTTTTTCAATTTTTATTCGCTTAAATGAAATTCCCAAGAAGCATATTTTTTATAATTTTTGTATAATGCGAGGCACAGAGGAATTTTTGAACAATTGAGGTTTTGCAGCGCGCCTGTGTTTCAAATGTAGGTAGCGCCAAAATGAGGTTACTTGCCAAAAATCGTATTCCTTTCTACTGGATTGAAGAAACAAAATCGCTTATTTCTCATGATTTCCTGCATCAATCTTAATGAAACTGGTTGCAAAAGACGAGAAATTTTTTTAGCTTTAAAATAATGAACATCAATTTTTGGGCGCGCAAAAATTTGTGAACTTTTTCTTTGAAAAACATGTTTTAGAACACGAAAAAAATAGTTTCCCCATATATATCAATGAAATAAACAGTGATATAGTTGATAACAGATGTGTTAACGAATATTCAACCATTTTTATTGATTTTTAATAGACTTTGTTGCCAAAAAGTTCGAAATACTGTCTTTTACTAAATTTACAATTTTCTCATAGAAAAATCAAACGGATATTGGAAAGTTGCACACCAAATTGTTGGAAATATTTTTTCTCGTCCGAATCCGGCATAAGTTTAATAAAAATGTTGATTTTGAAGGCAAAAACATATTTTTTCGAAAAATCATAGGTTTACACTATTTCTTCATAGGTGGCGACAAGTGTCTTTTAGCTTTGCTACAATCCAGGGCTGTGGAGTCGGAGTCGGAGTCGGAGCCGGAGTCGGAGCCGGAGTCGGTGGAGTCGGGTCTTTTTGGGGACCTGGAGTCGGAGTCGGAGTCGTCAAAACTCGAATAGCTGGAGTCGGAGTCGGAGTCGGCTAAATTTTATGAGCTGGAGTCGGAGTCGGAGCCGGAGTCGTAGATTTCTGATTGACCCGGAGTCGGAGCTGGAGTCGGAATTTCAAAATATTTTATATAATTCATGAACTTATTTATTTTTCAATATTTGTTATAATTCAGGTTAATTCCCATTTTTTAAATTTATTTATTGAATCGCGTGCACTGCGTTGACATTTTTTAAATCATTTTTTTTATCAAGATATTTATCAGATGTCATGATGTTTTTGAAGCATTTTTATTGTGATTGGAAAGCTCTTATTGTGTTATTTCACTAAGATCACATAATGATAATCTGTTAATCCTCTCTTGTCAATGTTTGCATACACTGTTCAATAGTGTCATAACTCATAAAATAGTAAATAATTGTGGCTGTGTAGTCAAAAAATTTAAACATATTAAAATGGTTCTTTACTGTCTCTTTTTGCTTGTATTTACAGTATGTAAAAAAAGTATTTACACCCCTTGGGCCCTATGCACATTTTGTGATGAAACATGTAAACAATTTAAAGTTTGGCAGAAACCTAGTACTACGTTTTGTACAGAAACTCATGCCGAACATTTTGCTGAAAAGAATGATTTCTTTAAAAAGTTCTATAACTAGTACTATTACAAAAATCAAAAACGATACAAAATAAGTTTGAACCCCTTTCAAAAAAATTAACATGAATAGTTATTTGTTGTCAAATCACAATAAATCCAGCCTCCAAACTCCAAATAGGCATCTTCGACTGATTAAAAAAATAAATTGGATTGAATATAAAGTTTACTTACTGCTTAGTATAAAAGTTTATATAACTCTGGAAATTCTATATAAAACTTATCTTAACTTAATTTTGCAAACTTTTAATTCAACTAAATGTCAATATATTACCATAGAATTGGTAAGGTTTAAAGTAGATCCTTTTTGTTAATAGGAAAATACCAGTACTTAACGAAAAAACTAACTTAATCCACCTATGTGGTTGGAGCCTTCCTCACTTATTACCAACAATGGCTGATATGATGGAATTGTACAAAAATTTAATCTATTTTTAATATCCGGAATAAAAAAGTACATAAATATCACATAAGTGGGCATATCTCGAAACAGGGTTGCCAGATCTTCAATGTTTTGGATTCGTTGGAAAGGTCTTTTGATAACCTAACCAACGATGGGTCGGATGGTGGATCCGGACATAGTTTACATACATTTAAGTGAGATCCGGCTTCCAAAAAGTACATCAATATCACTTAAGTCGGGATATCTCGAGACAGGGTTGCCAGATCTTCAATGTTTTGAACTCGTTGGAAAGGTCTTTTGATAACCTAACCAAGGATGGGTTGGATGGTGGATCCGGACATAGTTTACATACATTTAAGTGAGATCCGGCATCCAAAAAGTACATAAATATCACTTAAGTGGACATATCTCGGGACAGGGTTGCCAGATCTTCAATGTTTTGGATTCGTTGGAAAGGTCTTTTGATAACCTAACCAACGATGGGTCGGATGATGGACCCGGACATAGTTTACATACATTTAAGTGAGATCCGGATATATGTGAAAACACATTTTTATACATAACTTTTGAACTACTTATCGAAACTTCAATCTGTATAAAACTCGATCTATGGGACCCTAAACCAAGTCGAATGCAACAGGTTCGAGTCAAATCGGTTCAGCCAGTGCCGAGAAACATGAGCTAGTTTGTTTGTCACATACATACATACACACACACATACACACACACATACACACACACATACACACACACATACACACACACATACACACAGACATTTGTTCAGTTTTCGATTCTGAGTCGATATGTATACATGAAGGTGGGTCTACGACGTTTTTATACAAAGTTCAATTTTAGAGCAGGATTATAGCCTTACCTCAGTGAGGAAGGCAAAAATGTAACATTTGTAAAATTGACATTATAACAATACTAATAAGTTATCAACTATTATATCAATCTACTACTTGGACCGCAACATGCTCATTTTGTATTTAAATAAAAATAAATCAAAGTGCCTTGCTGAAAACATTTAAAAGAAACAAAAAATATCAAAAATAAGTTGCAACTAGTTTTGAAATAATCATTGATTAGATTACCTCAATGTTTTCAATTTCCTTAAGGATCCACTACACGCGAACATTTTTTGCTTCGACTTTTTTACGGAAATTGTCATAACTCTGAAAAGAAAACAGTTGGAGTCCCACTTTTTGTATTAGGTCCTGTAGGAATGTGATGCAAAGTAAACGAAATTTTCGCATTTTTTAAGGCTTTTTGAAGAAATTATTGAAACAATCAGATCAGTTTAGGTCTTGTAAACTTTGCATAACTTTTGTACAGGACTTAATACTAACTGTTTGCTATTCAGAGTTATGACAATTTCCGTAAAAAACTCGAAGCAAAAATTGACTTGTTCATCGATAATAATATCGATGAACAAGTCTATTTTTTTTAAATACCTTAAATCGGGGTGATATAATTGATATAATTTTAATTTTTTTTTTCATATATTAGAATTTTCTCATGATTTGTATGTTTAAAGTGTGTTCTGGGCTGGATCACACAATTTCCATATACGTCCTCTGAAATAAATTCAAAAGAGCTTTAAAAAATAGTGACTTTAAAAATAGTCTATTTCAAAACCAGCGTATCTTTGATAGTTACTGTGTTTCTTTAACATTTCAGCCTAAAATTATCCAAATGGATTTTATATGTTAATTCGATCATGAAGATTAACTTTCTTTTATAATTTCATTTAAAAAAGTACAGTTAAAGAGTGTAGCTAGCATATAAACTTTAAAAAAAATGAATGTAAATTTAAAGTTTGTTTTTTTCAAACAACTTAATTTAAATTTATTTAGAAAATTGTTGTGCAGAAAATGCGTTTAAATCTGCAAATATTTATGATTTTTGTTTCAATAACGCTGACAACATGTAACATAGAACAACGAACACTTATCTACGAAGCTTAGTATGGTTCCATATCATTTTGTTTCTATAAATAATTCGTATGTATAATTTTGTTTAACACCTCGAACATAAATGTCACCCCGGTATTATTCGCGCAAGTGTGAACTGAAATGTGAGTGATGTGATTAATTGAAATTTTTAAAATATTTTAAATACAGATTAGGTGTCGGAGTCGGAGCCGGAGTCAACAATTTGTGGAAAGCTGGAGTCGGAGTCGGAGTCGGCTAGAGTTGGAAGGCCGGAGTCGGAGTCGGAGCCGGAGTCATCAATTTGTGGAAAGCCGGAGCCGGAGCCGGAGTCGGAGTCGGCTTAACTCAGAAAGCCGGAGTCGGAGTCGGAGTCGCTTGAAATATGATCCTACTCCGCAGCCCTGACAAATTCTCTATAAAAAGCACCCAAAAAAAATAAAATGCTAGCTAATAAGGAATTCTTTTTATTCGAACTAGAGCGTCCAATTTCCCGGGGTTATAAATTTCCCGGGAAACGGGAAATTTTCAACCAATTTCCCGGGAAATCCCGGGAATTCCCGGGAAATTTAAATTTTTTGAAAATTGTTTTGATCTTGGTTCTGCTGCAACTAAGTTGTTTAGAACAGCGACTGAAAGGCTAAAACAAGTGTGAAGATCAATTAACAGCTTAACTGCATGTAAAAAATCATAAAACTGCAAGAAAATGTTATCTTTTTCTTATTTTATAAGCTCCAATAGTACAATAAATCAAAAATAATGTCATTTTTTTAATCAAGGTAATTAGACAGTGAGTAGTGGAACAGCATCTAATTCCGTCGTACCTCTTATGTTGGCAGGTCAGCACTTTGACGTTCAATAGAGAAATAGAGTGATGAATAGCTCAATAAGAAGTGAGCAAGCAAGTTACTTTTAAAAGTTTTGCAAAATTAGTTGTTTAAATAGAAAAAAGTAGCAAATTGGATGGAGTTGGGAGCGAGTGCTTAACCTGCGAAACCTACGAGAATTTCCCCTAAAATGAATCCATACACAGCTAAAAAAGTAGTAATCCAGCTGCATGTAAAAAGCCTGGGTGTAAAATAAATATTGCATTATTTTATGAAATTCTGTGTAATATTACACCCTGAAATATGTAGCCCATCAGTATGGGAAACCTACTTGACCGAAATGTCAAGCCCATATACGCGTTTATCCTTAGAGCTTTACATCGGTCTGATGGCCGAGTGGGCTAAGGCGCCAGTCCTTACTGTTGGTGCTGGGTTTTAATCCCGTCGGTTGCAACTTTTTGTTTGTGTTTGCAAAAATTTTACATGCTGTATGTAATATTAAGTGTTTATTTTGACGAAGGTGATGTGCATGCTTTTGCATGCGATTTTACCATCGGATTTTTTGCTGTGTACTCCACAATCATACAAATTATTTTCTTGCCTCTGTGACCAGTAAAAGAGAACATGGTTTGATACAAAAATTTGGAAAAAAAAACATGCAGAAATTATGTTTTTCATGACAAATAACTTTTCTAAAAAAGTCATAATGGTTTCAGTTCTTGGACAACATGGCAAAGCAAAAATCAAACTTCTCTTGTTTGTTTTACTTCAAACAACTCAATGTTTTCAAATATTTGAAATTAACATCATGTCACAATCAGTCTTACATGTTTTGATATTTAACCTTCTAACACCCATTGTGACACCAGTGCTCCATTTTTCTTTTACTACATATTGTAATTTTTTGTATAAGGCTAGTACGCTGATCGGAAGGAAAGGGGTCAAGAAACAGCTTTACGAACAGCAGAACAAAGGAGAGGGAACCGTTTCTTGGGACTTTTTTCACCCTCTCTGGCTTGCTTTAGCTGCCGCTGCTGCCCATTTGATTTTTTCTTGACCGGTTCCTTCCGAAGTGCGTATACCGCTATACCAGGTATTTAACGATTTAAATAATTCTTCTTGCACAAAACTATTTCAAAAATATTAGGATACCAATTTAATTTTCAACTCATTAGATCATGGTAAACAAAAAAACGTAAAAATTCTCAAATTAATATATTTTTTATGAAGTAACTCCAAATATTATTGAAAAGGCTTACTTAATTTTCCCGTGGCTTCAAAAATTAATATTATCAGATATCAAAGTGTCTGATAATCTGATCAATTGTATATGAGCTATAAAATAAATTTAATTGAACAAAATCATCTTCATTTTTTTTCTCTGAGCATCTAAAAAAATTGTTCCAAAAAGTATAGAAAATGTGTACTTTTGCTTGAATTTCGGGAATTCCCGGGAAATTTACAAATTTCCCGGGAAACGGGAAATATATTTTTTCGGGAAATCCCGGGAATTCCCGGGAAATTTTTTCCCGGGACGGGAAATTGGACACTCTAATTCGAACCACATAACAAAATGATTCTCGTTCCCACCCGGAAATCGCCGAAAAAATCTTCCGTGTGAAGGGACACTTCGCATAGACGCCCTTGCTCCCATCACGTCATAAAGTTTTTTTTTCTGTTGAAATGTTGCGTACTTTTTTGCATTTAATTTTTATTGTTTTTTGATTTTTTAAATTATTCTTTCAAAACATTTATATTGCTTGTTATATTTTTGATGTTAGACTTGTTTTATCTAAAATGAAACAAAAAAGAAGTTTTTTTCATTTTTGAAAGGTTTTTTGAGCTCTTTTAGTAATTTAACTTCTATAAGCAGGAGTGTCGTGTGAGCAGCAGCGCCGGAAAGATGGATTTTTGTGGCGTTCTTTTTGTGCTGTATTCGTGATCGTGTTCATATCATGCATACGGTGAGGGGGGTCATTGTGCTAATGAATATTATTGCGCGTCAGTGTCGTGTGAGCAGCAGCGCCGGAAAGATGGATTTTTGTGGCGTTCTTTTTGTGCTGTATTCGTGATCGTGTTCATATCATGCATACGGTGAGGGGGGTCATTGTGCTAATGAATATTATTGCGCGTCATTATCGTGTGAGCAGCAGCGCCGGGAAGATGGATTTTTGTGGCGTTCTTTTTGTGCTGTGTACGTGATCGTGTTCATGTCGAATTATGTGGAAGGTGCGAAGCCGCGTTTTAGGATTCTTGTGTCTTTGTTGTTTTATTTGTGTTTCCATCTGGAGTATTAGTTTTAAAATTATTTTCATTTTTTACAGCTTCCTGGAATTTTTTTAAATCAAATGTTTACATGTAAATTTGTCTACTCACTATATGATTTTTTTAAATGTTAATATTATTCCTTATCCTATTCCTTTCCTGTAATATACCACCTCCTCATACCATATATGATCAAATTGTTTAAATTAACGAAACTTTCTAAAACAGCATGGGAACCATCTGGAGCATTTATGTTTTAAATAACTGTTTTTTTTTTACAGCTTCCTGGAATCATCTTGATTGTATTTATTATATTTATTTTATTTACTATATTTATTATATTTATTATTTATCATTATTACAAAACTATATGCTTATTAGATAATACACTACAGACTCACATTTACACTTACAAACATTCAAACCATTAAATACATTACGCACTCAACAATTTTCATCGGCCCGATGAAATTCCCCTAACCCCCATTCCAAACCTCCCAAAAATATTCCGTTCACTTTTAAAAGTCGCATGGGTTCCCTGCACTTTTGCCACTAGTGAACAACAAAAACATCCCCTACCAAATCCCCACGGGACTGTATGGGCGTAGCCTTGGAGCACAGTGTGGAAATTTACGTTCTTAGATATTCTTGGTTGTACCGGGCAGCAATCAAATTGTCTAAGAATATTGAATTGACCATTGTGGCACCCCCTACAGCGTGGTGCAGACCCGTTATGCTATGCTATGCTATGCTATGCTATGCTATGCTATGCTTTTAGTAATTTAACTTCTATAAAAAAATGGTATTGATACATCGGGGAATGACGACAAATTTTGCGTCATTAAAACATTTCTTTAGTCAGAAAATGATAAAATTTTCATCAATTTTAGTTGAATTTTACATTTTTACACATTATTCAGGTAAAATAGGGGTAGTAATCAACAAACCAAATCTTCAACTTTGCAATTTTTTCGTTCTCTTTTTTTAATGTTTAGTTTTTGATATCAATTTTTCTTGTTAAGTTTTTCTCGTTTTATGGTACACCGTTAAAAAAGAAGTAAAACATATGGGGAGTCGAAAATTGAGTGGGTAATAATTTAACTCTTTTTATGTTATTTCACTTAAATATTGTGTAAACAGTTGAATCACAAATAAACATGAAAATTTTACCGCGTCAGTTTGATTTACATCAGCTTCTGATTATGTAAAATAAATTACATAAGAAACAGGTGAAACACACAAAAAAAATATGGTAATATTCCATCTGGGATAGATTATGGGTAAAAAAAACTTAATGTTACATCAGAAACTGGTAAAATATACATTACACAGCAAAAAAGGTAGTAATCCAGCTGCATGTAAAAGGCCTGGATGTAAAATAAATGTTGCATTATTTTATGAAATTCTATGTAATATTACACCCAGACAAATGTAGCTCATCAGTATGGGAAACCTACTTGACCGGAATTTCAAGCTCATATATGCGTTTATCCTTTCCACTCTTCATCGGTCTGATGGCCGAACGGGCTAAGGCGCCAGTCCTTAGTGATGGTGTTGGGTTTGAATCTCCTCGGTTGCAACTTTTTTTGTGTTTCCGAAAATTGTACATGCAGTATGTAATATAAAGTGTCTTTTTTGACGAAGGTGATGTGCATGCTTTTGCATGCGATTTTACCATCGGATTTTTACCAATTATTTTAGGAAAATTACTCAAATTTCCAACATTCGAAAATTGAACTTTTTTTTTGCTGTGCATGATTTACCTTTTTTATGTAACTTTACTCTGTTGCACAACAAGTCAGGCCGAAAACAAAGTTGAATTTTAGAAGGTTTAAAATTTGGTTGGTTATAAGTAGTCGCCTCTTTTCTGAGTAATTTCACATAAATAAATGTGTAAACATGTGAAATTCAACAGAAACTGATGAATGTTTCAATTCTCATGTAAATTTACTAATTCTTTTTGACACAATATCTGTAATTACTTCCAAAATTTCTTAAAAGGGTTTTTTTTTGTAATATGAATAGTTTAGAAAAGTTGAAAAAAGATGAGTGGAAAATTTAAAGGATATCGAACTCAAATTTTCATTTAATTTTTTACGAAAAAACAGGATTTCCTCCAGATTTCTAGAACAAAGTACTTTTTGGTACTTTTGATAGTTTTTTTTTATTCATCTATCTTTTTTATTTTCTACTTTAAAATTGCATAGATTGAGCATTCACAATAAATCAATGCAAAATGCAGTCTGTAAGCGGATCAAACCTCGTCAGTTTTCATATAAAATTCTATTAAAATTCATCGAATCCAGCACAAAAACCATTCACAAAACAATTGTTCCCCAACGCCGTGGATGGCGTAAAAGCCCTCCGAAAAAAAAACTGATTATTTATTCACACAATAACGGGTCGTCGTCGCCACGCCGGCCGGCTGAATTTCACAATAAAAATATACACATTCGTGGTGCACGTCAAAACGACGACGACAAATTTCTGTATAATGTATGATAACCGACGACGGACGGAAATGTCCAAGTTGCGCGCGCCGTCGCGCAGGGTAAATGACCATATTTTTGGACAAGAGTACCAAGTACAAAAAAAAAGCAAAGGATTTAACAGTTTTAATGAGAAATGGAAAATGGTCGTTAAAATTGCGTCTTTTAAGTGCGGAAATTCCATCGTTACCCACAAGTTTGTTTTTTTTTTTCGTTGACTCGCTTAGCAAACATGCAAATAAAGCAGAGTATCACGATTTATGACGCGATTATGCGTAAGTCACGAGTGGCGCAAAAAAAAACGGCGTAGCTAAATCAAGCAAATTAAAAACAAAAAGAAAACTGACGTATAGAATGTATAATGAACGATTCAGCCGGTTGAACTCTGATGGTGCTTGCTTGCAGTGAATGTAAATTAGTGCGATAACGCGCGTCAACTGTCAACTGTCGCAATGTAGTTACAAAACATTTTCGAAAGAGTGTCTGACGGAACGGAAACAGGTGCATTACTAGTGCAACGATTGCTAAATAATGATGATGACGAATTGGTCTAATTTAAATAAAACTCTGTTTTATTTTTTATATCCCAACATTCCACTCTGGACAATTTATCAGAGCAAAAGGGTCCCCTTATCTTGCATTTTCGTTGTGCTATGTGACGTGTGTGAGTTACAATTTATCATCGTGTCATCTAATAACACCGACGACGGTGACGATTGCGAAAGAGATTAGAAATGATTAAAATGTGGAATGCGGCTTGGAGTTTGGAATACTTTATGGCGGGTACTAAAAGTAACGCATTGTTGTGCTTGTTGGACAGCTACTTATTTAAATCAAATTTAAAATTAAAATTAAGAATCACATTTTCTTTAAGCCAATGAGTGAGTGAGCAAGTGAGAACTCGAGCAAGTGTGTAACAACATGAAATTGTTTTTTGCACGATTGAGTGAGTTTGGGAATTATCCAGTTTGGGAATTTACAGGGTTGTTACGGAAAAGTCGAGAAAAAAATACGCGCCAGATCCGCGCCGACCCAAAAACCCAATCAGCGCGAAATCCGCTCCATATTAAAAAAAAATCGCGACAAACAAAGAAGAGAGTAACATAATGAATGAAATTTTAAACGAAAAAAGAATAATACAGAAGGCATTTGGATCAACACATTCAGGAAAAAATTTTAAATTCGAAAATTAAAAAAAATTAAAACCATAAAATAAAACACTACTTGATAATTCTCGCCAAAACTTTACTCTGGAAATTCGAAACACGAAATTTCTATTATTTTCTTCTCTAAATTTCTCTAAACAAAAATATGATCCGAACTAAAAAATAAAATAAATAATTAAATAATTAAATAATTAAATAATTAAATAATTAAATAATTAAATAATTAAATAATTAAATAATTAAATAATTAAATAATTAAATAATTAAATAATTAAATAATTAAATAATTAAATAATTAAATAATTAAATAATTAAATAATTAAATAATTAAATAATTTAATAATTAAATAATTCAAAAATTAAATAATTTAATAATTAAAGAATTAAATAATTAATTAATTAAATAATTAAATAATTTAAAAATTTAATAATTTTAAAATTTAATAATTTAATAATTTAATAATTTAATAATTTAATAATTTAATAATTTAATAATTTAATAATTTAATAATTTAATAATTTAATAATTTAATAATTTAATAATTTAATAATTTAATAATTTAATAATTTAATAATTTAATAATTTAATAATTTAATAATTTAATAATTTAATAATTTAATAATTTAATAATTTAATAATTTAATAATTTAATAATTTAATAATTTAATAATTTAATAATTTAATAATTTAATAATTTAATAATTTAATAATTTAATAATTTAATAATTTAATAATTTAATAATTTAATAATTTAATAATTTAATAATTTAATAATTTAATAATTTAATAATTTAATAATTTAATAATTTAATAATTTAATAATTTAATAATTTAATAATTTAATAATTTAATAATTTAATAATTTAATAATTTAATAATTTAATAATTTAATAATTTAATAATTTAATAATTTAATAATTTAATAATTTAATAATTTAATAATTTAATAATTTAATAATTTAATAATTTAATAATTTAATAATTTAATAATTTAATAATTTAATAATTTAATAATTTAATAATTTAATAATTTAATAATTTAATAATTTAATAATTTAATAATTTAATAATTTAATAATTTAATAATTTAATAATTTAATAATTTAATAATTTAATAATTTAATAATTTAATAATTTAATAATTTAATAATTTAATAATTTAATAATTTAATAATTTAATAATTTAATAATTTAATAATTTAATAATTTAATAATTTAATAATTTAATAATTAATAATTTAATAATTTAATAATTTAATAATTTAATAATTTAATAATTAAATAATTTGATAATTTAATAATTCAATAATTTAAAAATTTAACAATTTAATAATTTAGTTATTTAATAATTTAACAATTTAATAATTTAATAATTTAATAATTTAATAATTTATCAATTTAATAATTTGATAATTTGATAACCTAAGAACTTTCCTAAAACATTAAAAATTAACAAAAAAAATCAATTGCAATACTTTCGTAATTTTTCAATTTAATCATTCGTACTTTTTCACGTTTTTTGAGTCTGTAAGTTCTGACAATTTCAAATTATGAATTCTGTTTCTTTTTTATTTCAAATTGTTGAATTCCAGATTTCTTATTTTTTAATTTTAACATTACATTTCGCTTTTAGACGGAGATTTTAGCAGATTTCTAAGTGGATTTCGTCATGTTGTGATTATTGGGAGTAGAATCAATTCTACCTGAATCAAACTGGCAACAGAATTTTTATTTTTTTCAATAAACCAAAAATTTAAAAATTTTAATTTTTATATTGAAAAAACATAAAAAATCTAAAAAGTTTCATAGCCTAATTTTTTTTAAATTCTGTAATTTTTGGAATTTTGTTAATTTGATTTTAATAAAATTGGTATTCATTTGAATTGTTAAGCAGATGTTTTAAAAATAATGAGTTGTAATGTTATGTTAAATTAATATAACAAATCTCAATACATTAAAAAAATCGCTCCTTGAAGATTATTTCAAAGTTTCGTATGAAAAACAAAATCAATAATTTTTAGAAGAAAATTTTCTTCATTAACAACTTCTTAGAAATTGATGTTTTCGCACTCAACGAAAAAGATTGAATTTATTTAATTCCTAATAATATTTTCCTTTGTAATTTGAAAGAAATTCTATCGTTCTCAATTATTTATTTTTATAAAAATTGCTATCCGCGCAAAATCCGCGCCTGAGCAAAATTAGCCAGCAAATCCGCGCCAGATCAACCCTGGAATTACTGAGTTAGTGAATGGCAAAGTGAGCGAGAGTGTGAGTGAGTGAATAACTGAGTGAGCGAGTAAGTGAATTTTTGATTTGAGAGTGAGTAAGCGAATGACTTAGTGAGTGAGTGAGTATAGAAATGATCAAATGAGAGATTATACGAGATCATGACTACACCCAAAGGAAATATATATATAAAAATCTGCAACAGTGGGTTTGCTGCAGAAAATGTTACATTTTATAACAGTCAAGCTTATAGCTCATTTTTGCCGCGTGTTAACACATATCAACACATATATAATTCTCGCGCGTCCCCGAGCAACACTCCATAGAGATGAATATCAATCATGCAAAAATGGAATAGTGAAAATATTCGAAACCGGTATTTTTTGAAGTAATTTTCTGATCGTCTTCGGTTAAGTTGTAGGTATTGATGAGGATTATTAAAAAAATAGGTACACAAATTTGTTTTTAGCCAAATTAATCAACTTTAAAAAAATAATAAAAATATAAAAAAATATATAAAAAAATAACAATCCATAGTCTCAACATTTGAATGAAAAAAGAGTTTTAAAATGCATTTTACACTAGTTCAGTTGTTTTGCAATCATCAGTTTTATTTTTTTAAAGATTTGACGAAAACTAATATTGTAGCGAAAACAAAACTGTTTTGCGGTACTGTACATCGAAAATTTGCAAAAAAAATTCGAGAGCTTTTTAATAAACCAAAACATTTTCAAAATGATTCTAAAAACAAGGGAATGCATTTTAAATTGATTTTAGTTGATTGTACTTGAGTTTAAATTGATATTTTGAAGTTTAAAAAAATATATTTTGTGGCCCCCTGATTTTTTTAAACTTAAAAAAAAAAACATTGTACCTACCTTAGCTACAAGATTAGTATTATTAATTCAAACTTTTTTTAACATGCCTAATAACAGAAATTTATGCAAAAACTTTTTGATTCTTTTATGTTTTATTTTGATTTTTTATAGGAGGAATACTAATTTTATTTATTTTTGTTACTTATTTATCTTCAAATGAAATATTTTTAATATTATTTTAATAAACATTTATTTCAATTATATTTTTTCATTTATTGTAATTTTGTACTTTTAAAATTGAATAAACTTTTATAATAGAAAATTTTACAAAAAAACAATGATAGAATTCAATTATTTAATCAAATTAATGTATTTTTTGGAACTAATTTTATTACTTTATTATTGATTAATAATCTATTTTTAAACATTTTGTATTTACAAATTTGGAATAATGACTTGGATTAGATATTATCAATTATTTTGTCTTCGAATCTATGTATATTTTGAATTGAATACGCACATCACATCACATTCATTGCAAATTTTATTTCATGTTATCGTAGTAATGTAGTAATTTGTGTAATAAATCATCAAATTTGTTTTTCCACAAATAAAACAATATCAGCGAACAGAAATTTACATCGTTGCAAATGTAGATAAATTCAGGTAAAATTACACCCAAAAAAGCCGATCTATATTTTCAAAACAGCAAAACAGTGAAAACAGTGCCCATTTTCAAAGTTTTAGTTAAGTATTTTTTGATTGTTATTTGAAATTTTAACATAAAAAATTAAGTCAATTTTGTTTTTTTACATAATTTAGATATTTTTGAAAAAAATTTCGCCACATTCTGGAAATTTCTGAAACGATGGACATATAAAAAATAATGATGTTTTTTTGGAGTTAATTTTTAAGTGACAAAAAGTGATTTAAAAAAAACAGCAATTTTTTCACAAATCAATTTCAATGCCAAAGTTCAAAAACAAACGTTTATCACTCTTCCAACCGTAACCATAATCCCCCTGGCGGCCAAATCATCGAGCATAGCAAAAACCCACCAACCCGAAACTGAAAATCCCCTTTTTGGAGAGCGCCGCGGCGATGACTTCATACTTTTCATTACTACCGGCCTCAAACGGAAATGGCAACGACAACAACAACAGAACTACCAACAATGTGACCCACTTCCAGCAGAGAGCAGATTTGCAGCGCACTTGCCCTCCGGGCAGAAGTCGTCGTTAGTTGCTTGGTGCGCTCCAAGTTGCACTTTGGGGTGCAATATTGTCATTTTTTTAAAGAGCAAAAAAAAAAGACGGTCACTGAGCGATTAGAGCCCTCCACTTTACGGGTAGAAGCAAGTCGAACCAGTCAGACAGGATGCCACCACCGGATCGGAGTCGGTGTGCCGGTTTTTGACTGCACTGTTGAAAGATCTTGACTCGAAAATCCAGTAGCGACATCTATTGATTGCTAGCTTAAAGTTGAACTTGCATGCAAGACTTGCTTATCGGTGCACCGACATCTAGTGGTGACTAGCAAAAACATGTTTTAAACCTTTTTTACAGTGTCCACCGAATTAAATAAAAATCACCAGAGCTGTCACTTTGGCTGATCCGCGCGTGTCGCGCGCGCTCATTTAACCTGTCAAGTGTTCTTCTGGTGGCAGCCACCAGTTCGACCAGTATTTTCCTTATTTTTTCCACGCTGAATCCAAAAAAAAAGTTTAAAACACCTGGCGAGGAGGTTTGACAACCCGCGACGACGACATAAACGTGAGAGAAGTTTAAAGATCTGCCCCATAGTTTTGCTTTTGTGAGTGATTTGGAATTCGTTCCGTTCGGCGATTTTGTTGGAATGTGGCCAGAAATGTGTGGCGTTCCGACAGGTTTCAAACAGCCCAAATAAATGATGACCTGGAGGCACTAGGCGAAAATTGTATTAGGAACCAATTTGGGAAAAGTGGAATTGGGAAAAATCAATCACACTTGGCATTGTTTCAAGGTGATGAAATCTCGAGCATAAATTGTTTTTCTTTTTTTACGGTAAAAAAGGAGTGCAGAATAAAACAGTCATTTAGAATTACAAACTTAATTTAGCTTCTGTAAATTAAAATAAACTTTAAAATTTTAGTATGGACATGTTCCAAATTTCAGAAAAAAAATTTTGTTTAACTTTTAATGCTAAAAACAGAAAAAAATAGTTAATAAGACGTATTGAAAACAAAATTTCGAACAAAATCGATTGTCAAGGAGGTATTAGACTACGGCAAACAAACAAACAAACTCGCACATTTTGACAGTTTGCCAGTTTGTCTGCGTTGTTTGTTCGCCAACATTTGTTTGCAGAAACGTCAGCTTGCATACATTTTGTCTTGTTTGCGAGTTTGGCAAACTGTCAAACGCGTAAAAGTGCGAGTTTGTTGGTTTGTTGCATTAACAAAATTATTTATTTATTTTTGTTTTCGATTTGTTAATTCCTATTTTTTAAATAGTATTTGTGTGTTAATATTCTTGACTATTTTGTATTAATATTATTTAGGCCGTTGCTAATATTTTTCATAGTTTATTGTTTTTCTTTAATACCCTCCCCATTTAAAAAACATTTAAAAAAGAATGGTAAAGAAAAAGTTGAAAAATTTAAAACATATAAGATTAAACAATCAAATTAGAAAAAAAATGAAAACATGCATGATGAAAATTTTTAAAAAATATGAGATTCAAAGAACTTAAATGAAAAGTTTTTTATAATTAAAAAAAAATCTAATATTTAAAGCTTGAAAATACCTAAAACAATACAAATCCAAATTTCAGGAATTTGAAAATTTAAAAATATGAATATAAAAAAAAAGTTAAGGTGTTTTCAAAACTCCTAAAAATTTTAAATTTCCAAAAATCCAAAAAAAAGAGGTATATATAAATTTTCTTCAAACAATAAAGAAAATTAAACATAAAAAAAATAAAAACACCAAATTCGAAAATTCATATTTTTGAATGCTTTGAAGTTTAATAATTTCCAAATTTAATTAAAATGCTGAAAAATTCAAAAATTCTTGAATTTAAAAATTTCAAAAGCCAAAATATTCAGAAACTCAGAAAGCATAAGAAATTTAAATGTATAATTTTCTTAATTTTAAAAAGGAAATTTGAAATTTTATGAATTTAAACAATATAAAAAAAATATTGAAATGATTTTATAAAATTCCAAATTTGAAAATAGTTTAAAAAATTTTAAAATTGAAATGTTGGAAAATTCAAAAATTCCTGAATTAAAAAAAAATTAAAAGAGATAATAATCAAGAACTCAGAATGCATAAGAAATTAAAATGTAAAAAAAAAACTCAAAGTATTTTTTAAATTTTTATTTCGGAATTTCTGATAAATTCTGGTTTAAATTTTCAAAAGGCCCTAAACCTATGACTTAAGGGTTGTTTTGAAAATTTACTCTAGAATTATTTTTTTTATTTTGTAAGTGTTTGATTTATTGTATTTATTTTTTAAGTATTTCTGTATTAATTTTTTTTTTAAATTTTTTTTTTGACAGCTGGTTTTTTGCTAATTTTTTTTTAATTAAAAAATAAATACTTAAAAATTAAACAATCAAATTAGAAAAAAAATTAAAACATCCATGATATTTTTTTTTTTTAAATATGAGATTCAAAGAACTTAAATGAAAAGTTTTTTATAATTAAAAAAACTTCTAATATTTAAAGCTTGGAAATACCTAAAACAATACAAATCCAAATTTCAGGAATTTGAAAATTTAAAAATATGAATATAAAAAAAAGTTAAGGTGTTTTCAAAACTCCTAAAAATTTTAAATTTCCAAAAATCCAAAAAAAAGAGGTATAAATAAATTTTCCTCAAACAATAAAGAAAATTAAACATAAAAAATTAAAACACCAAATTCGAAAATTCATATTTTTAAATGCTTTGAGGTTTAATGATTTCCAAATTTAATTAAAAAACTGCAAAATTCAAAAATTCTTAGATTTAAAAATTTCAAAAGCAAAAATATTTATGAACTCAGAAAGCATAAGAAATTTAAATGCATAATTTTCTTAATTTTAAAAAGGAAATTTGAAATTTTATGAATTCAAACAATATAAAAAAAATACTGAAATGATTTTATAAAATTCCAAATTTGAATATTGTTTAAAAAAATTCAAAATTGAAATGCTGGAAAATTCAAAAATTCCTGAATTAAAAAAAATGTAAAAGAGATAATAATCAAGAACTCAGAATGCATAAGAAATTAAAATGTAAAAAAAAACTCAAAGTCCTATTTTTTTAATTTTCATTTCGGAATTTCTGATAAATTCTGGTTTAAATTTTCAAAAGGCCCTAAACCTATGACTTAAGGGTTGTTTTGAAAATTTACTCTAGAATTATTTTTTTTATTTTGTAAGTGTTTGATTTATTGTATTTATTTTTTAAGTATTTCTGTATTAATTTTTTTTTAAATTTTTTTTTTGACAGCTGGTTTTTTGCTAATTTTTTTTTAATTAAAAAATAAATACTTAAAAATTAAAACAAATAAAAAATTCAAAGCATATAAAAGTAAAAAATCATCATATAAATAAATAAAAATCATATAAATAAAAAATCTTAAATGGATTTATTGTATTTGTTTTTTAAGTATTTCTGTATTACTTTTCATTATTTTTAAATATTTTTTTACAGCTGATTTTTTCATTATTTTTTTTATTTAAAAAATTAATACTTAAAAATTAAAAGAAATACAAAATTAAAAGCATATAAAAGTAAAAAATCTAATAAAAAATCTTAAATTGAAAAAAACCTGAAAAAATATTTATTTAACAATAAAAGAATAAATTCCTACATAAAAAATAGAAAAATTTAAAGTTTTGAAAAATCGAAAAAAGAAGCTTCATAAATTTTAAACTCAATACTTTTAAAAAAGAAATTTGAAATTTCAGGAAGAAAAAAAAAATCCAAGGAATTCGAAAAACAAAAATTTTCAAATTTTGTATTATTGAAAAAAGTAAATGCATTTTTATAATTCCTGAAAATTCTTAAATGCAAAAATTCTAAAACATGAAAATTCTAAATTTTTCAAAATATAAAAAAGTAAGATAAGTTTTTTTAGAATAAAAAAAAAACAAAATAAAAAACAAACATACAAAATTCCAAAAATCAGATATTTAAATGTTATGAATCCAAATTTGAAAATCGAAAGTTGAAAAAAAATTAATCAAAAAATTTTAACGAAAGAACTCAGAACTCAAATGAAAACTTCAAATATTTAAAGCTTGGAAATACCTGAAACAATAAAAATCCAACTTTCAGGAATTTGAAAGTTTTAAAATATGAATACAAAAAAAATAAGGTGTTTTCAAAAATACTAAAAAATTTAAATTTCAAAAAATTTAAAAAAGAGGTATAATTAAATTTTCTTCAAAGAATAAAGATAATTAAACATACAAAAATTTAAAACACCAAATTCGAAAATTCATATTTTTAAATGCATTGAAGTTTAATAAATTCCAAATTTAATTAAAATGCTGGAAAATTCAAAAATTCTTGAAGTTAAAAATTTCAAAAGCAAAAATATTCAGGAACTCAGAAAGCATACAAAATTTAAATGTATAATTTTCTTAATTTTAAAAAGGAAATTTGAAATTTTATGAATTTAATAAATTGTAAAAGAGATAATAATCAAGAACTCAGAATGCATAAGAAATCAAAATGTTAAAAAAAAACTCAAGTATTTTTTTCTGTTTCTGAGGTTCCAATTTGGACATTTTTTAACTTTATTTTTTTTTATTTCGGGATTTCTGATAAATTCTGGTTTAAATTTTCAAAAGGCCCTATCCGCATAGGAAACCTATGACTTAAGGGTTGTTTTGAAAATTTACTCTAGAATATTTTTTTTTATTTTGTAAATGTTTGATTTATTGTATTTATTTTTTTGGTATTTCTGTATTAATTTTCTTTTTTACTGTACTTTTTTAATTTTTCTATTTTTGATTTATTTTATACCAAATTTTTTAATTAATTTTAGTTTCAACATAACAATTACATTACATTACAAAAGGCATTATTTTTAAATATTTTTTTTGACAGCTGATTTTTTCTAATCTTATTTTTTTAATTTAAAAAATAAATACTTAAAAATTTAAACAAAAATTAGAAAATAAGAAAATTAAAAGCATATAAAAATAAAAACTCAAATGAAAAATCGAAAATTGAAAAAAAAACCTGAATAAATATTTAATGAACAATAAAAAAATAAATTTCTACATAGAGGGGCAACCATGGGTGGTCTCTCATGCTCATGCTCATGCTCAATAAAAAAATATATTCCTACATAAAAAAATTAAAATTCTGAAAAAATGAAAAAAAGCTTCAAAAATTTTAAATTCAATAATTTTAAAAAAGAAATATGAAATTTCAGGAAGAAAAAATATAAAATCATAGGAATTCGAAAAAATAAAATTTGAAAATTTTGTATTATTGAAAATTAAAAGCATTTTTATAATTCCTGAAAAGCAAAAAGGTTCAGGTTTTATAATTCTAATTTTTTTTAAATATAAAAAGTAAGATAAGTTTTTTTTAAATAAAAAAAACAAAATAAAAAAACAAACATACAAAATTCTAAAAATTAGATATTTAAATGTTATGAAATTAAAAAAAAATCCAAATTTGAAAATCGAAAGTTGAAAAAAAAATTATTCAAAAATTTTAAACGAAAGAAATTTTAGAACACAGAAACCGAAAAAAATATAAAAATTCTAAACATTAAAAAATCAAAGCTTTTATTCTAAATTTTAAAATTATCAAATTCAAGAGTTCCAAAAATCCAAAATTCCAAAAAATAAAAAATATAAATACAAAAAATCTAAAATTCTAGAACTGAAGTGAAATTAACATAATATAATTTTAAGAATTGAAAAATTCTAAAATACACGATTTCTTTTTTTAAACTAGAAGAACTTTTTTTGTAACTTGATTTCAAAAAGTCTTTTAAAAACAGGTTTTAGGCAACTTTTTATTAAATACACACCAGCAATATCGCTGCCAAAATAACGGCAATATTATTGTCTTTTATGCCAAAACGATGTATTTTCAGCTATAAACATAAATACAGTATTTTTTCAGAAAATATAAACTTCCAAATTTGCAGTTGACCCTATACGAATGATTTTTATCATTTTTTTACCAAACAGAAATTCATCAATCCGGCATGTTGAACATTTCATCAAACAATTTTTTACATTTTAAAATTTTTATTCAACATTGTAGTTTATTACAAAATGTGCTCCCCCTTTTTATTGTTATGCCATGTAACTCACTTACTTACTTTTTCGATTTTGCAAAAAAAAAAATATTATAATAATTAAAATTTCGGATTACAAAGAGAAACATAAACGTTTTAAGTTACATTCTGGTTTAGTTGTTAAACATTAGAAAAGTGAAGACAAAATTTTGAATAATCGTTTTATTGGCCTTAGACATTCGGATTGTGTTCGCCATCGCGTCCGTTTCCGAGGCTCTTCAAGCGTAAAATAAAAATTCCTGACAATTGGCAACACTGGTTGCTGCGATTGGCAAACCCCCCGCGCCGCTGTCAAAACGTCAACGGCGAAAAGCAACGGCAACCTGATCATCAGATTTAGCGCGAACGAAAGGCGCGCGCAAAGAAGGGGAGAAAAAGGAAACCGAACCAAAATTCATTCCGTTCGCAAACTTTGTTCAGTACAGATGTAAATAAATCGGTCGTTTTAGAAATTTGTTAGAGAAAACGAGTGTTTCACTGCCGTGCCAGAACGTGGTTTACAGTCCCGCGAAAATAGAATCAAAATCGTCCCGGGTTGAGGCAATCGGCCGCAACATTTGGTCCATTCGTACCGGACATTTGGACATTCGACCGTCGGATCCGCGAGTGAAGTGTTCAGTGGATTCCGGAAAATCGTGCGAGCGGAAGAACACAACCGGAAAAAGATTTCGAGTGTGTGCTCTGGAAGTGAGAAAAGATCCTTCCGGAAGGCGACTCCGTGGCCTGCAACGGCGGAAACAGTGGCGGCAAGAGCCCGCAAAAGAAGTGCCAGAAAGTTTCGTGGAGTGAGTGAGCAATGAAGAAGCGCAGCGACGCCATTTTGTAGTGGTTCCCACGAGTGGAACAATCCGTAGAGTGCAGGCGGCACAAGCGTTGCTGGTCTGACTCTATGTGGCGGTCGCTCCTGAAGCTGCACACGGAACCGGAAAGCGAAGAAGAAGTTGAGGAGAAGAAACCCGTCGTCGAAGTGCTAGTGCCGTCCCCAGTGAAACCGCTGACGCCGAAGAAGCTGTGGGAGAAAAAGAAGGCAAAGATGGCGGACGGTGAAATCAAGGCGCTTTCGAAGAAGCGAAGCTTGGTGAAGGGAAAGCTCACGCGAGTTTTGCATGCCGTGCAACCAAGCGCCCAGCCAGGTGCCCAAGCAGGCGCCCAACCACGGGAAGCCGACGTGGCCCCGCCGCAGCTGAGAGTCCATCAGCGCAACGTGGAGAAATACTACGGTGAGTGTCACGAAATTCACGACAAGATTTTGGACCTGGTGGAGACAGATGAGGTGTCCAAACAGCAGGAGGAAAAGTGGTTGGAGTTCGAGCAGCTCTACAACCGAACGCTGGTCGCGTTGGAAATGCTGCTGACCGCGCATGAAAGATCTGCCCAGGTTGTGCTTCCGGCTGTCCAAGCCGCACAACAGGTCATTATCCACCAGCAAGCGTTGCGTGCTCCACTCCCAACGTTCGACGGACGTTACGAGAACTGGTCAAAGTTCAAGGCCATGTTCCAGGACTTGATGCGCAATTCGTCCGATTCCGATGCCGTCAAGCTGTACCACCTGGACAAGGCGCTCGTTGGTGAAGCGGAAGGGAAGATCGACCTACGAACCATCCAGGATAATAACTACCGGGGAGCGTGGAAGGAACTGGAGGAGCAGTACGAGAACACGCGGCTGATCATCGATCTCCACATCCAAGGCATCTTGCAGCTGAAAAAGATGGAAAAGCGGTCATCGACGGAGTTGCGAGATGTCGTAGAGCGGTGTTCCAGGCACGTCGAAGGTCTACGCTTCCACAAGCAAGAGCTGTTGGGAGTGTCGGAGCTCATCGTGGTCAACATCCTCGCAGCTGCCCTGGACCGCGAGACACGAGAGCTCTGGGAAGCGACGATTGAGAAGGGTGAGCTACCGACATATCAAGCGACCGTTGACTTCTTGAGGAAGCGATGCCACATTCTCGAGCGATGTGAGCTGTCCGACCCAGAGGCATCTGCTGTCAAGCCGACAGTCTCTAAGATGCCATCTGCCACGAAACCTTCGGTGAATGTGTTCACTGCGGCCACGACCACAAGCGAGGTGGTGTGCGAGCTTTGCGGTGGCAACCATCCGAATTACAAGTGCAGTGCCTTCTGTAGCATGTCAGTCCCACAGAGGCTGGAGAAGGTGAGAGAGACACGAGCCTGCTACAACTGCCTGAGAACCGGCCATCTGGTCAGGAAGTGTCCCTCCGAGAGGACGTGTAAGTGTGGAGAGAGGCACCACAACCTACTCCACAAGGACTCACCGAAAGAACAAGCATCGCCGAAGTCTGAGGCTGCGCCCAAGCCTCCACTAGCCACTGAACAAGCGGCCAATGGTTCCAGCAACGAAAACGCCGACGCCAGCGAGGAGCAGACGACGTCGTGCTGCAACAGCGGGCTGCTGCAAACCTCCCGACCTGTGCTGTTGCAGACAGTAGTCGTTAACGTGGTGGACAAGCACGGTCGACTGCACCCGTGTCGCGCACTCCTGGATTCCGGATCGCAAGCCCACATCCTGTCAGCGGCGATGGCACGTAAGCTCGAGCTACCGCTGACGAAGTGCAACGTGATGCTGATTGGAGCAAACGCCGTCAAGACACCGGCGAGGAGCAGCGTCATCCTGAACCTCTCTTCAAGATACACCAACTTCCGGGATAGCATTTCCTGTCTCATCTCGGAGAAGCCAACTGGGATTATTCCATCCGTGAGAATTGACACGTCTGGATGGAAAATTCCAAGTGGCGTTCGCCTCGCAGATCCGCAGTTCTTCGAACCCAACGACATTGACCTGGTGATTGCGTCCAACTACGTGTGGGATCTGCTGAGGTCGGACAAGGTGAAGCTGCTCAACGGCGCCGTCACGCTCCGAGAGACAGATCTGGGATGGATAGTCACGGGCACCTATGACCCGCTCGACCAGGTGAGTCTTCCTATCGTCCATTCCAATAATGTGCGCCTGGATATCCTGGAAGATGCCGTAGAAGAATTAGTATCAGTTGAAGAGCTGACAGACTCAACACCCCCCTCCGCCGAGAATTTCGAAAAGCTTGTCTCACCAACCCACCGCAGCGACGAGAGCAGCCGCTGCGTTATTCAACTTCCGTTCAGAAATACCGTCGACGACCAGTCCCAAGCCTTGAGAAGATTCACCCAGCTTGAACGCAGTCGTTCCGATCCACCTGGCTCGAAATCACAGTACTCTGTCATCACCGACAACCCCGCCTGGGTAGACCCACTGCCAGAATGGATGATGATGGAGTGGCTCGAATGCCCGAGATCGTTGAATGAGCTCAAAGACATCACCACCCCGCTCCGTGGTGTTGAGTCGGACGCCGTCCGTAGCGAAGACAAGCTTCCACCAAAAACCGTTGAGCTGATCGACCATCCTGCACCGTCCTGCGGCGGCTTAAAGCTGGCCATCGTCGAAATACCATCCGGGGAGCGAACCAGTTACTCCGGGTCATTTGTGACGAAGACTTGCGGTTTGAAGGAGTTTCAGCTTCGCAGCCGGGCGGGAGAATGTTCGCCATCGCGTCCGTTTCCGAGGCTCTTCAAGCGTAAAATAAAAATTTCTGACAATTGGCAACACTGGTTGCTGCGATTGGCAAACCCCCCGCGCCGCTGTCAAAACGTCAACGGCGAAAAGCAACGGCAACCTGATCATCAGATTTAGCGCGAACGAAAAGCGCGCGCAAAGAAGGGGAGAAAAAGGAAACCGAACCAAAATTCATTCCGTTCGCAAACTTTGTTCAGTACAGATGTAAATAAATCGGTCGTTTTAGAAATTTGTTAGAGAAAACGAGTGTTTCACTGCCGTGCCAGAACGTGGTTTACAGTCCCGCGAAAATAGAATCAAAATCGTCCCGGGTTGAGGCAATCGGCCGCAACAGATTGAATTTGCACAATTTAAAGAAGACCAATAACTAATAACCACTTAAAAAATAACAAAAAATTGGCGTTCCAACAAAATTATTTTATATGAATTCTTTAATGATATAAAAACAAAAATTTAAGATTGATTTTTTTATTGTTTGTTATTTTTTACTTGAAACTTGAATGCTGCAACCTTTCATAAGATGGAAAACTGCGAAAAACAAGCATAAAAAAATAGTTTAAAAAATGTAAAAGCAAATGGTTTAAACATAAGGATTCAAGTTTGTAGAAGAGGCCGAAAGGTATGTAATAAGATTTTTTTTAATAAACGAGAATTATTGCATAAAAAAAACACTAAGCACGTAATAAAGGAAACAAGGCATGTTGAGTCAATTGTAGAAAACCATATTTTTTCCTTTTAATAAAAGTTGATAATAATTTAAAATTATGATATTCCAAATATTTTCAAACAATTAGTAACATTTCCCTCTTCTTTCCCCTCAACAACCCCACCCGTTTACGTTCCCCTCCTTCTTTCCCCACTCCATGTTGCTCTTGAACTTACGTCCTCAAAAACGCTCCCGACGTTGGCCGTGACGAGAAGAAATGGCAGCGACGACGGCGAGGAGGAGCAGGTGGAGGAGCTCTGGTTTTCCATCTTGCCTTTCCCGTTCCCCTTTCAACGGCTTTTCCGTTTGACTTGAGGAGTATGTTTATGATTCCGCGTGTGTCCTCTCCCCGCCTCTTGTTGCTCTTTGTCCCCACCACACCCTCGGGAAGATTGTTGTTTACTTTTCGCGCTGCTTTTCCTCACTTTTCTTTTGCGCGAGCCAAGATATTGTGATGAATTTTTCAAGAATCAGAAGGGGAGGGGGAGCAGCCTCTCTTCCGTGCCTAATGGGTCTGCTGCACTTGACAATTTTGGCCACTCATCACGGACGGGGGGAACCAACTTTCGGGCGTGGGACCACGAACTTTTTTTTCTCGATTTATTTACACTGCGATGACGAGGGAGGAGGCGCTTTCACTTTTCATTTTTTTTTAAATACATTTTTATCGGACAATCGCGCAAGCACAAACACACACACACTTAATCCGGTCGTGGCCAAACAGGATCTCCGGATTGACCTTCCCCCGCGCGCAAAAATCAAACCCGAAATCTTCAAACAATGTTGACGTTTTATTGATCTTCCTTCGCCAAGTGGCGCGAATCACAGCAGGCCAGCTGAAGCCACTATTCGGAGGAGGAAATGGCCATTAAACTTTTTAACACTCCCGTGGAACGATCCAGGACCGGAAATCTGGACTTGAAGATTGAGTGCGCGACGGCGAGGAGAATCGAAACTTTCTGTTGAGGAATTTGCTGTGCGGCAGCTGCGCCCGGACTCTGCCCCTCTTTTGACCGCGCGTTTCCCCGGAGCAGAAATTGTCCACCACCACAGGAGTGCTGCACTCCGAAGACGACGACGGCGACCGACTCGACCAAAAGATGAACGGGAACTGCTTGAAAAATTTTGACGTTGACGCTGCTGTTGTGCGCGGGGTTGACAGTTTGAAAACAAAAATGATGATTGCACGCTCAGCTGGAAAGACTCAGTGCGGAGTTATTTTTACTCTATTTCGTCATAACTCATATTAGAGCTTAATTATTTTTTATGATTGCATAAAAAACACTTTTGGTCCTGGATTCGATTCTCATTTGCTCTCAACGAGAAATTCTACACTCAGCCAAAACAACTTTTAAATTTCATAAGGTCTCCCATATAAACGATATCAAAATCACCTTTTATTTATTCTATATGTTTGCTCTATGATTCATTGTTGCTCCTATTGATTTTATATGGTGAGCTTATGAAATCTACCAACATTGAATATGTGAAAAAGCCATATGGCAGACCATATGAAAACACATTTTATGATGGCGAAACAAACAGGACAGTCGAAAGGAGAGATTATGAATAGATTTGAAAACGTAAGTTTAAATGAATTGTTTCGTTTTTAATACAACTAATCTGTTTTTTGTTGTTCCAGGTGCATTTTGAATAGAATATAACCGAAAATCAACGAAAATGTTGCGGTTCTATATGGTACCTACTCGGCACACCGAATCCAGAGTTGTCGCTCCGGAAAGCAGAGACATTGCCGAATTCGTATAATATGCCATACGCTGAGACAGAATAACGTGAGTGTTTTGAAGTAAACTAAATGAATCAAAGTTAACAAAATGTAATACATTTCAGCGCAAACATCGCCGCCATCTGACGGGACCGGATCGCTAAATCTATGTTAGGCTCTGACGTAACACATCGAGAACTCGACCAAGCAATGGCACCGGACGAAGTGACACACATCGTTCCGTGACGAACCTGGTCCACAAGAGAAGAAGTTGGTAAACCCTCGTGTGTGCTGCGATTGGCCAACTAGTTCGTGTGCTACGGCCCTGCTGAGTTGGTCTTCGAAACAGGCGCCATCAAAATCACTCCGTCTCATAATCGGAACGATTTTCACCAGCTGTCGTCAAGCACGTTCCTATAGCATCTTGAAGTTCACCGGAACGAAGCAACTCAACGCTATGAAGGCCGTGACCGCACTTATTCATTTGAAGGGTCCGCACAAGAGAATTGTCGACAAGATCATTCCGAAAACGCATACTAAGACGATGACGGAACCAGGGTGTCAAACGGACTCCTTCGGGAACGACACAACAATGAAGAGGTAGAAGGCCACTAGAAAGCTGGGGGCTAACAAGTCTGTCCTGGCCAAATTAAGACTCCTCCGATTGACCGAAATATTGCTCCCGGTGCGGCTTGAACAATTAAGCAATCTTGCCTGAACCGTTAACAGAAGAATGCGGAAAGGCATTCCATCAGCTTAACGTTACGGGTCTTAGATTTATAAGGAATAAGTGCTCTGTTCTGTTTGTTCTATAATTGTAATTTATTTGAAATAAACATTAACATATCAGCAAAAAATCAATGTATTCTCAATAAAAATAATTTAAATACATTCATAAGTTTGCAATATAAGTATTAAAATTTGCGAAATTCTCTCATCTGAATTTTATAAGGTTTGCATATGAAAGCAAACAACTCTCCAACATTATATTTATAAGGTTTGCTTATGGAAAAAAAATCAATTCGTTTTCCTATAAAATCTATATGGCTAGCGTATGGAAAAAATCTATATGGTTTACCTATGGCTAGTAAGAAGTTTTTTGGCTGAGTGTAGGAAATATTGTATCTAGAGTCTGTTATCTGTATAGGTAAAGGTCCATCCATCAAGAGTTTGGGATTCCCAGAAACACGTGCACCTTGAATTTCCGAAAATATTTAGACAGGGCTTAATGCAAGGGGGTTGACACATCGAATTATTCCAGAATGATGGTGGAATGATTCCATTTTTCCAAAATTATTGCTAATTTAATTTTTGAGTGTTAGCGCTGATCTTCTGTCAAACTGCGAAAAAAAGTAAACATGCTACTTAAATCAAATCGTATGTCGCTGAAAAATTTAATTGTCCGCAAAAGTTCAAGGCGAAATCCCGCCGGAATCTACTACAACTGACCGAGGTAGATAACCTGGAACCGGAAGCTGTCAGAATCACGCACCCCGTGGTGCTGCTGAGCATGGAGGCCCACAATAACCGGATGGGGAAGATGGACAACCGCATCGGTGCTGCTCGGCTGCTAGCGGATCTAGGACGCGCTGGATATTTCTTCCTCAACCACGACTACCTGGAGATTTTGTACAGCATGGTAAAGAAGGCATGAAGGCTGCTGAGGGAGGCAAGATGAATCTGGCCGCTGCCCCAAGACCGAACTAACCAAGAAGGGTTCTACTTCAAGAAGGGAACAGCGGAAAAGGCTGCTGATGCCGACGCCAAGACCAAGAAGTCTGCGGTCATCGCCAAGAAACCAACCCCAGTGCAACTGGAGCTGCTGCTGCCTAGAATAAGGGCTTAATGGTTTCTCTCCAAAGTTTATAAATATATAGAATTGGGTTCAAAAATGATGCTTAAATTAATGATATTATTGTTCGTCACTTTTTAGTTTTACTTTGACCAACCAACGGGGTACAAACTAAAAAAGTGTCAAACCAAAAAGTGATCACCCGAGTTTGAATGTGTTGTGTTGAGTAGCAGAACAGAGCGAAGAATGTCGATTGAAATTTCCGCCCTTTGAGGTTATGTATGCGAATTCTGTTTTGTAAAATTCCAGCGTTCAAACAACTTTTGAGCAAAAATTCGAGCTGATACTTTGTTAACTTTTGATGCTCTATCATTTTAAACAATATAATTTTTTCAACATTTTTTTTTTAATTTATTGCGTTAATTTATAGAGGGCAAAAAGTTTACACTCGTACTACTTGAATTTTTTCTTAAAGGTTGTTCTAAGAGCTGTAAATTCAATTTTAAGTTTGCATTCCTATGTAACCGAACAGCGAAAATTTGAATCGTCATTCTTCGATGCTTTGCGCCATCGGTCGGAATTTTTGAGCTTTTAATCGCGAATAGCTTATTAAAAAAAACTTTTAGAATATGCAATAATGCAGAAAGCGTCAAAATGTACATGATACCTTTTTAAATGATGCCGTCGAATTCAAGGGCATTTCAGTGAGCAAAAGAGTTTCTTAATTTTTCCCAGAGTAACAAGAGTTTCTCAATGTTCCTCCGAGTTACTCCGGTTCAAGGTATGTAGATTAGTAAGATGAGGCGGGTTTTCAAGCTGTCAAAATAATTAGTTAGCATAAAACCCAAATTTTGGTGGATTCCAATCCCACCTATAAGGATCAACCTGGGTTTTACAAAAGTCTTTTGTTGTTTTGAAAAAGCTGCTTTGGCGTTTAGCGTTGATCCAACAAAAATCATGATTTTCAAATCAACAAAACGTGCAATATTGTCCGTTTCTCTCGAAGGTACACGCCGCGCGGTATTTCAGAATGTGCCGCAGACACTGTTGCCAGCGATTTTCTGTGTGTGTGTGTGTGGTCCAATCCAATACCCGCTGGCCGGCAGCGAAATTATGGGAAAGCATAGTTTGTATCAGACTTGGTTATGCTGATACAGCTTATCTCAGTCCCGGGTATTAGGTGGTGTCAGCCCTCGCGTTGCTTCCAGTGACGCATTTCAGAATGACAGAGCTCCTTGCGGTCCAATTCCGAGGTCCACTGTTGCCAGCGATTTTCTGCACTCAAAACATTCCCAGCAACAATGCCATGCAATTCGAAAAAGAAGATCAACAAACGAGTCAACAAAAACAAAACGCACAGTATGGGGTTTGACAGCGCGCATTTGCCGAAAGTGCGGTGCGTCGTTTCGAGGCTGGTATGCCGCGTGTCCTTTTCGGGAATACGCGCAATAATATCACAAACTTAAGCTTAATTTTAGAATTCAAAATTAAGTAAATAATTTTAATCAAACACTCTCATCCGAAACCACTAACATAACATTTCCATCAGCACATTCCCTCATCAACGTGTACGTTGCTTGCTCTGCGTGTTGTGGATCACTTTTGTGGATCGCGTCATCATTTTTCCGTGCAGCTGTCAGTTTTGGCGCGTTTACAAAACAGCTTGAAGAGTCTCCTTTTGTGTTCAGCTTGCGATTCACGAGCAGATTTCGAATTTACCGGAAAATTCCTGTTCAAATCCGCGACCAGGGTTTGTAGTTGTTGTGTAGATTCTGACTAGTTTTCTCAACTCGCAAAAATGAACGATAGCTGTAAGTATTTTTGATTAATTCTTTATTTTGAGATGTTTCTCATTTGGTCCTCTTGCCGCAGTCGGTGGCGGCGGCTTCAACGCGTCCACGGCCGGTGGCGCCAAGGACGAGAACAAAGCAGAGGGCGTTCTGCCGCTGATGGTGCGCCACATTCTGGAATCGCCCGAGGCGGGCATCCAGCTGTTTGGCTTCCAGTACGCCATGGTCACGTTCGTGGGCATCGTGCGGCACATTGACCACTCCTCGACGAAGGTCACGTACCGGGTGGAGGACCACACCGGCCAGGTCGATGCGCACCTCTGGCTGGAGGAAGGGGACAACATGAACATCCCGGGGGTCTTGATTAACACGTACGTGCGGATTGTTGGTTCCGTGCGCTCCCAGGGCGGCTCGAAGGCGGTGATGATCTTCAAGATTGCGCAGGTCGATTCGCCGAACGAGGTGACGACGCACCTGCTGGAGGTGTTGAACGCCCGGTACAAGGGCGAAGCGTACGCCAAGAGTGCCGGAATTGCGGGAGGGTCTCGGGAGGGTGGTTCCGGAGAGGGAAGCGCCAGCGGCGGTGGCTTCATGGACAACGAAGCGAACTCGATGGGGCTGTCCGGGAAGCAGCTGGTCGTTTACAAGGCCATCAAGAGTCACATGTCGGACATTGGCATCAGCCGGAAGGAGCTGCAGTCCAAGTTCCCGCACATCAGCCCGTCGGAGATGCAGTGAGTAGTCGGGGTTGAATGGTTTGGAGTTGGTTGCGATTGCTAAACATTCGATTCTTTATTTTTTCTACAGGAGCATCACCGATTACATGACCCAGGAGGGCATCGTGTACACCAGCGTGGATTCGGACCACTTCCTGTGCGTTGATTCGTAAGGTGTGATCACCAGCAAGGTATTGTTCACTTATTTTTTACACCAACAACTATGTTATATGTTATTACTCTATTAAACCTAAGGGCAACAAATGACCAAGAAGGTTAAAGTTGCCAGAAATAAACAAATCAACAAAACAACAACATCTATAAAACCAAACTCACATAAAAATCGGTAGCTGTAGATGAAGTTTGGAGTCTTCTGATTTCTTTCACAAGAATGGATGACATCCCATTTGAGGCTTCATGCTAAGAGTTTCCTTCAGTTCAATGGAAGAAAGGAATGGCAATCTAATAAGTTTACTGCTCCATGTCTCAAGAACCTTGGTTATCGAATATGTCTCCAAATGCTTCTGCGCTTCGATACTGGGTGAGCTCTATTTGTTCAACAACAATATCAACTACCTCAATCTCCGTAACATATTTTAAATGTAAACAGCTTGGGAAACAGTGAGATTAACGATTTTTTTTCCAGAAATTTCTGATAAAAATATTCAATAAAAGTTGTTTGCCACTTTTTATCAGAACTTTGAACTGTCACTTGAGCAAAAGGGATAGACCGTTTGCTTACTATTGAGGTTACATATTTGAATCTTTAAATTTTTATATGTAGGCAACTTGGTCATAAAACACATGTGAGCACATATACCGGCACATGGAACAAAATGGGTTCCCCTTTTCCCTTCCCAAGCGTCGGAAATGTGTAGTGGGTGTCGGGACACTTCGCATAGACGCCCTTGCTCCCATCGCGTCACTAAGGGTATGGAGCGACGAGAACTAAACTACCGCAAAGTGGCTTGTCGAGGAATTCAAGAGTATGCCGAAACCCTTCCCGAGCCGTTCGATCATCAGTTCGCAGGTGTTCACAAAGGAGCTCTCAGAGTCGGGACCGATAGCTAAGGATGAAATACAGTCAAACCTCTTTTTACGCGAATTTTGGTTCTCGCGTAAAAAAAAATCGCGTAAAAAAAGTTCGCGTTATTTTGAATTTTTCGCGTAAAAAAAGTTCGCGCTATTTTGAATTGCTCGCGCAAAAAGAGTTTTCAGAATTTTTTAGTTTTATAAAGTATTATATTTTTTTTAATAATAATAATGTAATTCCGGGTTATTCAAATAGCTACAGTGACCTGCGCTGTATATTCTACAGCATGTTGGGATGTTCTGGGTTATCCAAGAACTTCCGGAAGTAATGAACTGATTATCTACCTGTTCAACAAGGGTCTGTACCAGTGTATCCACCATCGTAATAATTGCAGGTAGCTTCCGTGACCTACGATGGTTACCTTGTGATCTGTTAGAATGTACTAGGTCATCCAAGAACTCCCGGAAGTTATGGCCTGGATATATACCTGATCAACGGGGATCTGTATGCCCATATTAACCATCGGTATAGCTTCAGATAGCTTCAGTGGACCACGATGGACATTCTGTGGCATGTTGGATTGTTTTGGGTCATCCAGGAACTCTCGGATGTCATGGCCAGGATATCTACCGGATCAACGTGGGTCTATATGGGTGAATTAACCATCGATATAGCTTCAGATAGCTTCAGTGGACCACGATGGACATCCTGCGGCATGTTCGATTGTTTTGGGTCATCCAGGAACTCCCGGAAGTCATGGCCAGGATATCTATCTGTTCAACGGGTGTTTGTACCGGTGTATCCACCATCGATATAGCATCAGGTAGCTTCAGTGAGGCACGATGGACTCTCTGCGATCTGTTAGAATGTACGAGGTCATCCAGGAACTCCCGGAAGTTATGGCCTGGATATCTACCTGATCAACGGGGGTCTGTATGGCTATATTAACCATCGGTATAGCTTCAGGTAGCTTCAGCGGACCACGATGAACACTCTGCGGCATGTTGGATTGTTTTGGGTCATCCAGGAACTCCCGGATGTCATGGCCTGGATATCTACCGGATCAACGGGGGTCTATATGGGTGAATTAACCATCGGTATAGCTTCAGGTAGCTTCAGTGAGCCACGATGGACTCTCTGCGATCTGTTAGAATGTACGAGGTCATCCAAAAACTCCCGGAATCATGGCCTGGATATCTACCTGTTCAACGGGGGTGTGTATGGCCATATTAACCAGCGGTATAGCTTCAGGTAGCTTCAGTCGACCACGGTGGACACTCTGTGGCTTGTTGGATTGTTTTGGGTCATCCAGGAACTCTCGGAAGTCATGGCCTGGATATCTACCTGATCAACGCATAAATGTCCCATTAGAACTAGCATTCGTATTTGAGGACGAGTTCCTGGATGTCTCTACACAATCTAACATGTCACAAATTGTCCATCGTGGGCCACTTAAGGTACCTGAAGCTATACCGATGGTTAATTCACCCATATAGACCCCCGTTGATCCGGTAGATATCCAGGCCATGACATCCGGGAGTTCCTGGATGACCCAAAACAATCCAACATGCCGCAGAGTGTCCATCGTGGTCCGCTGAAGCTATCTGAAGCTAAACCGATGGTTAATTCACCCATATAGACCCCCGTTGATCCAGCAGATATCCAGGCCATAACTTCCGGGAGTTCTTGGATGACCCAAAACAATCCAACATGCCACAGGATGTCCATCGTGGTCCACTGAAGCTATCTGAAGCTATACCGATAGTTTATTCACCCATATAGACCCCCGTTGATCCGGTAGATATCCAGGCCATGACATCCGGGAGTTCCTGGATGACCCAAAATAATCCAACATGCCGCAGAGTGTTCATCGTGGTCCGCTGAAGCTACCTGAAGCTATACCGATGGTTAATATAGCCATACAGACCCCCGTTGATCAGGTAGATATCCAGGCCATGACTTCCGGGAGTTCCTGGATGACCCAAAACAATCCAACATGCCGCAGAGTGTTCATCGTGGTCCGCTGAAGCTACCTGAAGCTATACCGATGGTTAATATAGCCATACAGACCCCCGTTGATCAGGTAGATATCCAGGCCATGACATCTGGGAGTTCCTGGATGACCTCGCACATTCTAACAGATCGCAGAGAGTCCATCGTGGTCCGCTGAAGCTACCTGAAGCTATACCGATGGTTAATATAGCCATACAGACCCCCGTTGATCAGGTAGATATCCAGGCCATGACATCTGGGAGTTCCTGGACAACCTCGTACATTCTAACAGATTGCAGAGAGTCCATCGTGGTCCGCTGAAGCTACCTGAAGCTATACCGATAGTTAATATAGCCATATAGACTCCCGTTGATCAGGTAGATATCCAGGTCATGACTTCCGGGAGTTTCTGAATGACCTCGTACATTCTAACAGATCGCAGAGAGTCCATCGTGGTCCGCTGAAGCTACCTGAAGCTATACCGATGGTTAATATAGCCATATAGACTCCCGTTGATCCGGTAGATATCCAGGTCATGACTTCCGGGAGTTCCTGAATGACCTCGTACATTCTAACAGATCGCAGAGAGTCCATTGTGGTCCGCTGAAGCTACCTGAAGCTATACCGATGGTTAATATAGCCATACAGACCCCCGTTGATTAGGTAGATATCCAGGCCATGACTTCCGGAAGTTCCTGGATAACCTCGTACATTCTAACAGATCGCAGAGAGTCCATCGTGGCTCACTGAAGCTACTTGAAGCTATATCGATGGTGGATACACCGGTACAAACACCCGTTGAACAGATAGATATTCTATTCGTGACTTCCGGATGTTCTTAGTTGTCCAGAACATCCCAATATGATGTAGAGTATACCGAAGCTACTGATGGTAAAAACCTTGATTGTGGTCCCCGTTGAACAGGAAGATATGACCATAATGGTTAAGACTTCCGACAGTTTAGAATCGGACCGCGTTATTTTGAATTTTTCGCGTAAATTGAGTTCGCGTTATTTTGAATTCTTCGCGTAAATAAAACCGCGTAAAAAAAATTTCGCGTAAAAGGAGGTCGCGTAAAAAGAGGTTTGACTGTAATGGTTTCCTTCGACGTAACAGCACTGTTCCCAAGCATACCAGTAAACAACGCAATAGGAACTTTACGGGATTGGCTGCAATCACAATACGAGGGAGAACCATGGAGACAAAAAACGATCCAGTATATAACATTCGCCAAATTATGCATGGAACAGAGCTACTTCCAGTTCAGGGATTGCATCTACCAACAGAAGATGGGAGCATCGATGGGTAACCCACTGTCACCGTTCCTGAGCGATGTTTATATGGCAGCTTTGGAACACGAACTACAGACCAAAAACCTACTACCAGAACGTTGGTGGAGATACGTAGATGACGTCTTCTGCATCATCAAAGGGATTAACTAACAACGTTACTGGACACCATAAACAGTGCACGCAAGAGCATCAAGTTCACTTACGAAATGGAAGTCGAAGGAATGTTACCTTTCTTAGACAGCCGGATCCTAAGAGAACCAGGTTGCCCATCTTTGTTTACTTTCGAGATCTACAGGAAGCCGACAAACACCAGAAGAACAATCCCAGCTACGTCAAACCATTCATTCCAACATAAGATGGCAGCATATCATTATTTCATACATAGGATGACAACTTTACCCCTCAGCGAAGCAGTAAAACAGAAAGAATTGGATTACAATGATTACATATTTGAAACAGCGGAAATCAACGGTTACATCTTAGGTTCAACGAAAGACCCCATACCGACTTTAGGCAAACCCGGCATCTACGAGGTATCCTGCGGCCACTGTGATATGAGCTACATTGGACAAACTAAGAGATTGCTGCAAACCAAGTTGGATGAGCATAACACATATGTCAGAATTGCCAAGGAGGAAAAACGGAAAGGATTTGTCCCCCATTTCAGGTCAGCGGTAACCGAACACATCATCGAGGAAAAACATAACATCACAACTAGCGACGCGGTCATCTTAAGACACATCACAAACCCATCGAAGCTGGCTGTCGCCGAAAGTTTGGAAATCTTCAAGGCAGGCAACAAACTTTACTCAACAAGGATTCAGGTAACGGCTCAACGTGGCTGTTTAAGCTGTTACCTATACAGACACAAAAGAAGAACGAGGAGGTACAGTAACTACAAATACGGATACACCAGCGATGAACCTTCAATCGAGAAAAGAACACTAATGAAGTCTGCAAGTACCTAGTAGAGAAAATACGTATCTGTCAAGATATTAAAAATATATAGCGGAATTAAAAGGAACAACTCGTGTCTTTGTATTCACAGTAAACTACCGTCATCAGGAGTGACATTGGGTCTGGGGGATTAAAATGCTTAGGACCAAAAATTTTAACAAAACACCGCGACAAAAGAAATAGCAACAGATAAACACGACTCAACGCTAGGAAAGATTTCAGGAGAAAACAATACACAGTAAATAACAATAAGTTTTTGATAAGAAGGCAAAGATTGTTGTGCCTTGGGCCTTGCCAGGGGAGTATTATATAGATCGTTATAGTACTCATTTGTCAAGGAGCATGGATAGTTCCGTCATGGTAATGAAATTGAGGGTTTAATTGTATTGTTCCGAATACTGTTAAAACTTCCATTTTATTAACACAATGGATATCGTTCCATGCTGATGAGAACCCGCTTTGCCGTAGCACCAAGGCTTATCGATGTCTTTTGGCTTAACCATCTAGAAGTCGCGTATTTTGGGCACTCTTAAAATGTCCTTACAACGTGTGTACAATGAATACTAACGCGACTGCTGGTGAGTTAAGCTGGCGTCGAGACCAAGAGGTTCTCCGATAGTGGAAATATCACAAATGTACAACAAACCGCTACATATGTGACTTTTCCCCTATCGAATGTGGGAGTTAGGTTAGGACTTAGTTTTCAAAAAAATAGTTTCTCATTCGAATTCCAAATTAAAATTAAAATAGGGTCTTTGAAGATTTTACATTTAGTAATTTTAGGAATTAGATTAAAGATAACAATTATCAGAATTACATTAGGCAGTCAGCGGGGCAAGTAATACAGCCAGAATCGTTAATTTTCATTCATGTTGAGTACTGTTCTGATTTGTCAAAGTTGCCATAGCGTCTCGATCAATCAATAATGAAATGATATCGGACAAAATTCGTTAATCTGTTGAACTAACGGTTCTCGGATTATGGTTGTATCGACCATTGTTGCGAATCGAGGATCTACTGGAGTTTTGACGATCAAATGGAGCCTAACATTTCAAAAGGGCGCATGGGTTTTGTGAGCAGGATAGTGTGTCCCTTTCACTTAAATGATAGTTTTCATATAGTGTGAGAGGGTTACACTCTTGTTTACAAGAGTTATATGCCCTAATGAAATGGAAGGCACGAAATGGTCGTCTATTTTCTCATTCACGACGCCTGTTTAACTGTTCACGTCGACGCCTGGAACTGTTCATTTATGTTTTTGGTTTTGGCAGAAATGCTTCTAGGTGCAATGTACGACAAGACTACTGACGGACGTGACAGGACGAGGACCCCGTTTAGAGGTTTTAACATCGAGATTTGCATTCCACAAACAAGTTATTTTATCTTTCGTTTTCCAGTGCGATTTTTGATTCCATTTAGATTTGGAATGCATAATAGTGTTTTGCTTTTTTTAATAACTGCTTTAGAGTTCCTTAATTAGGTTTTAAATATAGATAAACGTAACCGTTCAATCAATCCAAGTTCTTACCACTCACACCTACACTAATTTTCTTTCACCTTCCCCCTCCCGATCCCCTATATCTTCCGGTGGTGTTCATTTTGTATGCAATACTAGTTCGGCCACTACCCTTTTTTCCACAAGAAACCGGACTTGGATTGACTTGAGGCCGCGTCCCCCACCTTGCTCCGTAAAACGAAAACGAACGAAGAAGGCAAAAGGTCTATTCCCGTACTTGCAGAATTGCAGAATTTCTGCAGCTTCTGCAGAATTCTGCAGCCAGCATAAGTCACTTTTTTGCAGCACGTTCCCGTACTTTTCAGCTCGCTCTCTTCATCTCTCTCTTTTGCAGAAGTTCTGCAAGGAGAGAAGCGTCAAAAAATTTGCCCGGGTAGCGCGTTCCAGTACTTTTTCTGCAATATTGTACACAGTTGAGTGGATTTACTCAAACTGGGTATTATTTTTTTTAATTATTTCAAAATATTAAAAAAAAATGGTTGACAAAAAAATAATTGAAAGAAGTTTATCTCTTGAACTGGGACATTATTTGTTTTATGCAGCACAACATTTTATTAATTTAAAAAATCAAGGATGTATTATTTATTAATTAACTAGAAATTAATTATGCTTAGGTAAAAATTAATATTAGAAACAACTCAAATTTTGTACATTAGGTAAACAATTTTACAAATGGGAGTGGCAGGTACGTTTAATAAACTGCCGTTCTACGCGAGGTTCTACGCATAATTGTCCCATGTCAGTTTTTGACGATTTTGACTTTATGCCATTTTCAAGTCTGATGTGTACTTTAAGAAAAACACATAAAATCTGGTACTTTGTTCGGAAACTCATCAAAAACAACACCAAGTCTGTTTGTCCCATCGTTGAACTTCTACGCATAATTGTCCCACCAAGTATTTTCTTACACGGAATCATTAGTTTTACTAACCATTATGCCTTGTTTATCTGTTGTATAGCAAGAGGATCACAAATAAGGGTGATAAACTGCTAAATGGAGACCTATTCACCCTATGTGTCCCTAATTAGAACGGCAGTAAATATGATAAAAAAAGACAAACAAAGGTTTTATATAGAACCTTAAATACATGTTTAATAGCAGAATGTTTAAAAGATTATTCAGGATAACATAAATAAATTATGACTGGATGTCACATGAAAGAACAAGGGTGACGAAGTAAAATTGACAAATAAAATAAATGATCACAAACTCAAAAATTAATTAAGCAATCTGGAAATTAAGAAATCCATAATAAAAAACATAAAAACTTAAAAAAAAAACATTAAATCAGATATCTGAGAAATAAAAAAAAAACATAAAGAAATTATAATTTCAAATACAAGTAAAATTAAAAAATTCAGTAATTCAAAATTTTTAAAGCTAAAAAATAAATAAAATAGGAACAGTCAAAATTTTCATTCTCTAAATCCTCTAAATTTGAGTTTCTAACCTAAAATATGCCTTAAAAAATGTGTGTTTATAATGATTCAAGATGGTGTAGAAATTAAAAGTTCAAGAATTAAAGAATTAAAGAATTAAAGAATTAAAGAATTAAAGAATTAAAGAATTAAAGAATTAAAGAATTAAAGAATTAAAGAATTAAAGAATTAAAGAATTAAAGAATTAAAGAATTAAAGAATTAAAGAATTAAAGAATTAAAGAATTAAAGAATTAAAGAATTAAAGAATTAAAGAATTAAAGAATTAAAGAATTAAAGAATTAAAGAATTAAAGATTTAAAGAATTTAAGAATTTAAGAATTTAAGAATTTAAGAATTTAAGAATTTAAGAATTTAAGAATTTAAGAATTTAAGAATTTAAGAATTTAAGAATTTAAGAATTTAAGAATTTAAGAATTTAAGAATTTAAGAATTTAAGAATTTAAGAATTTAAGAATTTAAGAATTTAAGAATTTAAGAATTTAAGAATTTAAGAATTTAAGAATTTAAGAATTTAAAAATTTAAGAATTTAAGAATTTTAATTTCGACAAATAATTTTTTTTTTGGTTCATATAAGAATACAAATTGGTAGCACCGTTAAAGGTATAATTTATTATTTTCCAATTAAATTTACCTGTTATTTAACACATATATTTAGTATATTCCGAGGTATATTCAAAAACAATTGAAGATCAAAAATTATTCATAAACAAATATTTATTTGAAATTATTAAACTCAAAAGAAATGTGTCTTTTAAAAGTTTTTAAAAACAATTTGTTTTTATAGTACATTTTTTTGTTGGGGTACTAGCCGTGCTGTAATACTATGGCTTAAGTTATCAATTTTTTATCAGGTAAAAATATAAACACTAAAAAAAATCGCTATATCATTTACATAAATGAACTAAGCATGAAAGCGTTAATATGAAAAATCGTTCTCAATAAAACCATACATAAAAAAAATAACTCAAAAACATTTTTTATTACAACTTATAATAAAATGCTTAATTTCACCCAACTTGCAGAGTTTATGTAAGCGTGTAGTCAACATCTATCACACCAAATTGCAGTAACTTTTTAACAAGAAAGAGAAGAGAGAGCTTGCAGAAAAGTACGGGAACGGTTTTGCTGCAACTTCTACCTCTCTCACTGCAGAATTTCTGCCTGAGAGAAAAGTTACTTTTGTTGCAGAAAAGTACGGGAACGCTCTGCTGCCGTTTTTGTGCAGAATTGCAGAATTCTGCAGTACGGGAATAGACCTAAAGATTGCTGTGTTATTTTTTGACGAAGAACTTCGTCTTAGGGCTCTATACAGGGTAGCAATCCAAAATTTCCAAATGAAACCGAAAAATGAAACGCCTTCCCCAAGCAGAGGGGAAAATCACAGAAGCAGCGCGGCCGACGGTTTTGATATAAATATAAACGCCACCCCCTCCACAGCACTAGTTTAGTCGGTGGTCTACCACCGAAGCGAGAGGAGCTCAGCTCTTCTCGCGAGCGCCAGCCTTCTCTCTTCCCTACAAAACCACGGGAAATTTGAAAGCTGGCTTCAGTCGGTGGTATACCACCGAAGCGAGAGGAGCTCAGCTCCTCTCGCAAGCGCCACCAAGCGCTTGGCAGTAGTGGCCACCACCTGGAGGCCCCGGGGATGTTCCGATAAGGGAACATTTGCGGAACCATAAGAGTTGGGGCAATATGGGTATCAAACTTAAGGGATTTTGATACTGGACATGAAATTTGACATTTTGGCAGTAATGGCCGCAACCTAGAGTGGCCGGAGGCCCCGGGGATGTTCCGATAAGGGGACATTTGCGGAACCATAAAAGTTGGGGCAATATAAGTATCAAACTTCAGGGTTTTTGATACTGGACATGAAATTTGTAGTGGCCGCAATCCGGAGTGACCGGAGCCCTCGGGGGTGTTCCGATGAAGGGACATTTGCGGAACCATAAGAGTTGGGGCAATATGGGTATCAAACTTCAGGGTTTTTGATACTGGACATGAAATTTGAAATTGGCGGAACCATAAGAGTTGGGGCAATAAAGGTATCAAAATGTAGCTGCTCCTCTGTGATGTTGCTGCACGGTTATGCAAAACGGAAATGAAATTAAATCCAGCCTCGGAATAGAGTTATCTACGTGCGTATGTATTGCGTGTACGTACACGAAAAAGATTGAGGTTAAATTTTGTACAGTCCAGCAAAACAAATAGCGTGCTAGTGTGCGTGAGAGCGGGCTTAGATAACTCTATCGAGAAATTAAAAGTGAGAGTGTGTGCGTGCAACATGGAGTTAAACTTTTCAAAGTGCTATGGTAATCTTCACAGCAACTTCACAGAAAGTTTAACTCCATGTTGCACACACTCTCACTTTTAATTTCTCGATCAGAATCACCTCGAAATTTACGAGCGATTACATATGTGTGTGTGTGAGTGTAAGCGCGTGCAGTCCAAAAATCTCAGCCTGCTGCGCCCCACTTCAGCTCATAATTTTTGGATCGTCGTCGAGGCCACATCAGCTGCAGCAGAAGAGGGCGCAGAAGGCGAAAATTTCCCTAGGCAGCCTAACGGACAAACAACGAAGAACAACCGCTGCACCGCAGGAGAAGCAAACCACAGGCCAAGGTTCCGAAGGAGAGAGGAAACCGGCCAAGCCCGCGGCCCGTCCGCTGGTTGACGAAACGAATCTGGCCGCCATCACCCCGAAGGATCGGAACTTCGGAACGAATCGCCACTGCAGACCATCGGGAAAGAAGAAGAGCAGCTCCTCCACCATCGCAAGTGTAACGGTCAAGAAGCAAAAGCCCCGCCGCAAGTAGCACTTAGGAACGTGGTGCTGATGCAGGTTGACCCAGACCAAAGCCATGGACATCTTCCTCAACGTTGACCGGAGAAGCGGCCCGAATGAAGCACTACACCTCGCGGAAGATTTGATAAACAAACGGCCCTTTTCAGGGCCACCAAATATCTCACGAAAGAGTTGTTCCTTCAAAATTTCCCTCTAAGAATGTTCCCTAAAAATTTAAAAAAAGATCGAATAAAAATCATTTCACCACAGAGTTAGCATGAAACCACTGTTTCTGTGTGGTAGAATGTCATACGCGCTTGTGTGTGTGTGTGTGTGTGTGAGCACGGAGAGGGAAAAATCGCCTGCTGCAAAAATGCACAAGTCAGAATAACTTTTTCGAAAATTTGGAGCCGTCGCCGATTGCTGGCAACAGCCTTCAAAAAACACTGGCTCAGAAAAAGCTCCATCGAAACGACGTTGAACGCTTCAACTTTATCCTCAGCTCAAGCATCTCCGCCGTCAGGTATTCCCGGTTTGGTTGACTCGTCCGACCGGGAACTGCGGCCCAGCTCGAGACTACCGTGTCTGTTTGTCGCCTTCACCTTTCCTCATTTGCTGACGCGTCGTCCCTTCCTCTTTGAAAGTCAAGAGTGAAATGATTGCGAAAATGACAAATCGACCTATATTTATAGATTTTTGTTTTGGCATATCGCGGAACGATAAAATCTTGGTGGCGAATGCAGTAGGAAGGCAGAGAGAATGCAGTAGGAACGGCAAAATGAGGAAAAAATCTTGCGTGCTTGTGAAAAGAGGGGAAGTAATAGCGAAGTAGAAGTATAAAAATGCGTTCTACCCTTTCCACTCCACTTAGTTGCCACCGAGATGCTGAACAAGTCGGGTCGGCTCATAATAACTATCTGAGCCGACGCTTGAAGCAGCAGCAGCAGGGAGAGAGAGCCCCAAATTCTCTCTTCCGGAGAAGGATTTCTTCTGAAAAATTACCTTTATTTTCTAGAGAGAGAGAGAGAGAGAGAGAATCGGAGAGCAGCACCGAAGAGGGCAAATTGTGTGCGAATGCCGTAGAATGACACACCATACATACACACTCCCGTTTCATGGTACACGCTGATTGGGTTCGATGCGTCGAGTTTCCCTTCCACGGATGTTCGATTGATGTATCTAAATTCGTCACCTGAAAAGGCCATGAAAGACTGCGACCAACTACAGATACACCCGGGGACGAGCAAAACCGCCAGCGGAGGCAACTTTTAGGCAGTGGAGTAAAATCGTTTAACCTAGTAGACTGTGTGAAAATTGTTGTAGCCTTGTTGTATGGGTTAGTACAACGAATCTACTACGAGCTCGTGTAATTGGTCACGGCCCCGGGATGCACAGCCGGGTCAGTCAGGAAGCTTCCCCCAATTCGTTCAAAGATTTTGTTTACGCCAGTGGTGGCCAAAATCTGGAGTGGCCGGTGCTCTCAAAGAAGGTTTCCCCGGTGCCTGGGGGGACATTTATAGAACCATATGAGTTTTGGCAATATGGGTATCAAAATTTATGGTTTTTGATACTGAACATGAAAATGGCCATTTCGACAGTGGTGGCCAAAACCTGGAGTGGCCGGTGCCCTCAAAGCAGGTTCCCCCGGTGCTTGGGGGGACATTTACAGAACCATATGAGTTGTGGCAATATGGGTATCAAAATTCATGGTTTTTGATACTGAACATGAAAATGGCCATTTCGACAGTGGTGGCCAAAACCTAGAGTGGCCGGTGCCCTCAAAGAAGGTTCCCCCGGGGCCCGGAGGGCCTTTTACAGAACCATACGAGTTGTGGCATTATGGGTATCAAAATTCATGGTTTTTGATACTGAACATGAAAATGGCCATTTCGGCAGTGGTGGCCAAAACCTGGAGTGGCCGGTGCCCTCAAAGAAGGTTCCCCCGGGGCCCGGAGGGCCTTTTACAGAACCATATGAGTTTTGGCAATATGGGTATCAAAATTCATGGTTTTTGATACTGAACATGAAAATGGCCATTTCGACAGTGGTGGCCAAAACCTAGAGTGGCCGGTGCCCTCAAAGAAGGTTCCCCCGGGGCCCGGAGGGCCTTTTACAGAACCATACGAGTTGTGGCAATATGGGTATCAAAATTCATGGTTTTTGATACTGAACATGAAAATGGCCATTTCGGCAGTGGTGGCCAAAACCTGGAGTGGCCGGTGCCCTCAAAGAAGGTTCCCCCGGGGCCCGGAGGGCCTTTTACAGAACCATATGAGTTTTGGCAATATGGGTATCAAAATTCATGGTTTTTGATACTGAACATGAAAATGGCCATTTCGACAGTGGTGGCCAAAACCTAGAGTGGCCGGTGCCCTCAAAGAAGGTTCCCCCGGGGCCCGGAGGGCCTTTTACAGAACCATACGAGTTGTGGCAATATGGGTATCAAAATTCATGGTTTTTGATACTGAACATGAAAATGACCATTTCGGCAGTGGTGGCTAAAACCAGGAGTGGCCGGTGCCCTCAAAGCAGGTTCCTCTTGGGCCCAGGGTAACATTAACCGAAACATACGGGTTGTTGCAATATGCACCCAAAGGAAAAATATATCTCAAAATCTGCAACAGTGGATTTGCTGCAGAAAATGTCACATTTTATAACATTTTATGCAGCAAGCCCCTAGATCATTTTTGCCCGCTTGTAAACATTTCAGCGATCTGCAGTTCTCACCAACACATATAATGCTGGCCCGTCCCCGAGCAACACTCTAAAGAGAAGCATATGTTGGTGCTCTTTCACTCACTTTTCGTCAAGCGTCCATGGCGCGGTGGTAGCGTGTCGGATCAAAAACCAAGAAGTTGGTGGTTCAATCCTCGATCTGTTAAGGGTTTTTTTGTAAAATACAACCAAAAAGCCTTCGGTAATGTCAATAATTGTCGGTAACGGGCAAAAATGTCATACACCTATATCGCAAAAAATGCATGAGGACAGATTTCATGCAGATTCTGATATACTTTCATGCCGCCATGTATCACAATCATGCGACCGCCGGTTGGGTGTGGGTATCAAAATTCATTGTTTTGATATTGAACCTGCAAATGGCCATTTCGACAGTAGTGGCCACAACCTGGAGTTGCCGGTGCCCTCATGGAAAGTTCACATTGGGGGAACATTTAGGACAATTTTGCCGACAAATCTATGAAACAAAATACAATAATCTTATCCCAGATTTCACTAGCAATCCAAAAACTCATTCAAAATGTTTGGTCCTATGTCTTTCGGTTATGTCTCTGACATACCATCTTGAACTTTTTGGCAATATGAGTAATAAATCGCTGGGGGTAATAAATCGATAATTGCGAAATTATTGAAATTGAGAATAACTCTTTCGTAATCAATTTGAGCTTTGAGGGCTTTTAATGCTTGCTGTTGAAATTTACTTGGCTGTCGCCGATGGCTGGCAAGAGCCTTGCCAAAACATTTCCCCATCGCGAACTACATTGAACCCTTCCAGGTTCGGTCTGCCCCTTCGCCACGATGCTTCTCCGCCTTCAGCTATCTTTGTTGCCGCTGTGTCGTCCCTTCCTCGTAGACTGTCGAGAGTGATTTGAGTACGCAAATGAAATAGATTTTCGTTTTGGGATTTCGTGGAACGAAGAAATCTAGGTGGCGAATGCCGTAGGAAGGCAGAGAGAATGCCGTAGAAACGTCAAAACGAGAAAAAAGTCTTGTAATGTGTGTGAATAAATCGTTTAATGTGATTCAAATTTGTTGTGACGCAAAGAAAATCTTTAACACATGGTTCAGACTGGCTCTTTGTAATGAATTGGAGTCCTGATAATGGCTTTCAATTATTTCAAAATATTTCTAAAAAACTGTTCAATGCCAAATGTTTAATTGATGAAATGGTTTCAAATCAACTGGCACGACAATCTTGACATTACGATTAGCTGTGAAGCGTTTCAAAACTTTAGACGTTATCCAACGTCAAAATACCATAAGATCTTAGAGCAGAAATACCATAAGATCTTAGAGCAGAAATAAATAGATCTTAAGAAATAACCGTTTCGTGATTGATTTTGTGGCCAAGAAACGCAAATAATAAAACTATAAAAAAAATCATTAACTTTTGTGTCCGAAGTTCTTCGTCATGATGGTTATGCCTGTAGCATTACCACTGCACCTTTTTTCTTTTTTTCTTCACGTGCATGTTTTTGTGTTTGAATTATTAAATGTCCTTCCCACAGCATTGTAGCTCGGAAGGCTCTGTAAAGGGTAGATGTTAGTGACCCCGGGAGTGTTTACTGAAACTCTTTTTTTTTTCAATGATAAGAGATGACAAATCGTAAAGTTACGTTTATTTCAATCATAATTTTGCGCTGTCACAGGGCAACGCTACAAAACACACTTACAAAGTTTTTTTTTGCTTGTTTACTCTCATACAATTTGATTATGCCATTGTTTTTTGTGTTTTTTTTGTTGTGTGTGAAATATTATTCGATAGTACATCATATAGTATATGGTTAGCAAATCACGTTTCATCCTACATTAGGTAATAGTTTTACTTTAAACTTAGACTTGTTATTTTATTTCTGTGCACTGCTTCTTCACTCTCTTCTCCGTTTCTGGTGGCCAATTGGCAGTTATGTGTGTGAGGGGAAATCATTTGGATTACGGAAGGGGAAACGGGGAACATTTCTACCAAAACTGTTAGTCTTAATGTTTTCAAAACTTAAATAACTATAGTGTAGGAAATGATAAACTTAGCAATTCTACAGTTCAGCGGGATGAATTCTATTCTCTCTCACTTGAAACTGACACAACGTGCTTGCTGAAATGCCCTACTCGCTATCCGAGTCATCACAGAAGTGCTTGCGATAGTTCTTCCGCACGCGGGCCACCTTCGCCTGGAACAGCTTGCTGCTGGTCGCCAACTCGGCGGTTCCACTCGTGCCGGGCATCGGTTCCGCCGAGGGCGTCGTCACTCGACTCTTGGCACTCGACGGCACCCCCGTGGTCGACACGGAACTACACGGCCCGGTGGCGATTCCACTGTCCGGCGTGTGGTTCAACAGGTCACGGTTGTAGTCGGGTCGGCGACGACTCGGAACTTGGTCATAGTCTTCGTCCTCGTCCTCGTCGCGGTTGTTGTTAGTCCCGTTGGTGGCCGCGCACGCCATCAGCTTCTTCTTGTTGTGAAAGTACTCGGCAAAGGTTTCGTCGTTGCTCGAGGAGCAGTCGTAGTCGTAGCTGCTCGACAGCCGCGAGTTGGACCGGCTCGAGTAGGTGTGGTCGTAGACCTGGTTGTACGACGAGGACGATTCGTTGTTGGCGTCCGCCTGGTGATGATGCTGGTTGTTGTTGTTGCGCTTCTGGCCACCGTTCGGAACTTCGGCCCGGCTACCTAGCCTAGCGGCGTTGTGGTTCACGTAGCTGTCGTTGTTGTTGCTCCGGTCCAGCATGTTGTTGCCGTTGTGGTCCACGCCCTGGGTCTGTCCGGAGGTGGAGGAACCGGCGGCGTTGACGGCGGCAGTCGACGAGCTGTTCGATGGGATCTCAAAGTGGTTGATGGGGGACGTAATCACGCGCAGCATGTTGTCCGGGGAGGTTGGATGTTCCGGGATCGACGGATCGTCATCCGAGTCGTCGTCGTCGTCGTCATCGTCGTTGGTGGTGGACGCCATGTGGAACAGCAGGTCTGGAAGGAAAGGGAACCGTTTTTAGGACACTCGAAATCATACACCCTGATTATCGCAAGCAATCGCATTCCTGTAGATTGTCGTTCTTTATATTAGGATACATATAAAAATATATTTATAATGATTTCTAAATTTTGAAATTCTAAAACAAAACAGTTAAGAAAATTAACCTAAACTTTCTAAATTTTTCATTCTAATGTCCAAAAAAAAAAAACAATTTCAAAAATTAAAGAATCTCAAAAATTAACAACTCAGTAATTTATGAATAATACAATTCTAAATATGAAAAGAAAAATAAAATCTAACAAAAATTTTGAATTTAATCATTCGAAAACTTTAAAATCTAAAATCCAGAAAAGAAGAAATTAAAAAAAAGCTTCTGACCTGCAAAAATTCTTAATACAAAAAACTTCAAAAAAAAAAAATTAAAATAAAAACCGCAATTTTTTTATAAATCAAAATATTCAAAATCCATGGTTGTTACGGACGGCGTGGCTTTCGCGCGGGTGGCAATTTAGATAAATAAAATAATTGAGCGAAATAGAATTACTCACAAGTTATAAAGCAAAATATTATCATGATCATTTATTTAATCCAAAAACTAAATAATAAAAAAATAATAGATTTTTAATACTTAATATAAATATCAAAAATATTAAAAACATTCGAAATTTCTTAAATTTATCATTTAAAAACCTTAAATTCAGAACTTCATAAATTTCGTAGTAATAAAATTTAACTCCCTACTGACCAAATTTTTTTTCTAAAGTTTTTATATTTCTTTCTGAAATTCTTAAATTTTTGAATTCTTATGTTCTTAAATTTTTATATTCTTAAATTCTAAAATTCTTAAATTCTTAAATTAAGAAATTATTTTTCCTCAATTCTTGAATTCTTAAATATTTAAATTCCTCAATTCTTAAAATCAGGACTTAAAAAAAGAAATGCAAAAATCATAAGCATAAGCATAGGTGATTAAAAAAAAGAAATGCAAAAATCATAATGATAAACTGCAAAATTCTTAAACTTTTGTATGCAACCCTTTTTGTCATCATCTAGAACACAGAAAATATTTTAGTAATATTTTAGTCTAGACAAATTTTGAGAAGAAAATAATATAAAAATTCAAACATAACAAAATCAATGATTTTCTAAAATTTGAAAATAAAAAAAACTTTTAAATCTGAAAATTAAAAAAAAACTAGTTTCAAACTTTATGAAAGCTAAATAATTGTTAAATTAAACATGATTATTTTTGAAAAAAAAACAAATGATACTTTAAAATTATGTAATTACATAATTCTTTAAATTTGTTTTTAAAATTAAAAAGTCCAAATATAAAAATTCTATTTGTTTTTTTTAAATAAAAAGCATTTTTCCACATTTCAAAAATCTAGAACATTAAAATTTTAATAAAAATCTATTTAAAAAATAACAAAAACACTTAATTTTCAAATGGATTAGGTATTTTTTCCTTCTCAAAAAAAAAAAATCTGACAAAATCTGGAATTTAACAGTTTATGAAATGAAAAATAGGCTAGATTTTATTCTAATTTTGTAATTCTTTATTCAACCATTTCTGACATTCCTAAATTCTGAACAACTGAAACTTAAGCTTAAAAATTGAATCAGATATCAAGTCAGATATTTTTTATTTCATAGATTTTAAAATCTCGAAAAATAAAAACATAAAAAATATGGAGCACAGAAATCGAAAATAAATAGCAATAAAAAAAAAAAAGAAACTCATAAGCAATTCAATTTTATTTAACAAAATATACACAAAAAGCCGTCGCAATATTTTTTCAAAGTTTATGTTTATTAAAGAACTATTACACTACGGCAAACAAACAAACAAACAAACTCGCACTTTTTGACAGTTTGCCTGCTTTGTTTGTTTGCCTGGATTTGTTTGTACAAAGGTCAGCCTGCCTACATTTTGCCTAGTTTGCGAGTTTGGCTAACTGAAGGAGCCATTACACTATCGCAAACAAACAAACAAACAAACTCGCACTTTTTCGTGTTTGGCAGTTTGCCAAACTTGCAAACAAGGCAAAATGTATGCAGGCTGACGTTTGTTTAAGAGCGAGTTTTTCACCAATATGTAACAGGTCGTATCGAGGTGCTCCGATTTGGATGAAACTATCAGCGTTTGTTGGTCTATACATGAGATGAACTCATGCCAAATATGAGCCCTCTACGACAAAGGGAAGTGGGGTAAAACGGACTTTGAACTCCAATACTACTAACTTACGTGAAATTGTCCGAGGATTCCGAATATGACAAAATTGAGACCAAAAAGTGCCGTCTTCTTGGCCTGCAGGGCAAAAACAAACGTTGTAAAATGTTTGTTCTAGAAAAATCGAAAAACTATGAGAAAAACTGCGATTGGCCAAAAAGTTAACACCGTAGGCTTATAGTCCATGAAATTCCCTAACTTTTGACCTAAGGGAGTATGGGTGTTGGAGGCTGTTGCAAAAAGATATTAAGGTTTTAAAAAAATCAATTTTCGACAGTAATTTGCAAAAGTTTTTTTTTTTTTTTTTTTTTTTTTTTTTTTTTTTTTTTTTTTTTTTTTTTTTTTTTTTTTTTTTTTTTTTTTTTTTTTTTGGGAGGGTGATCCAGCCGCACATCGTTGATGTCGAAACCTCTAAACTGGGCCCTCGTCCTGTCACGTCCGTCAGTAGTCTTGTCGTACATTACAACTAGAACCAGATCTGCCAATGAATTAGTACACTTCGACCAAATAAACACTGACGCTGTATGGATCTGACTCTAGAATAAATGCACAGTTGTGTGTTATTCATAAGTCCAAAATGTTCAATTATTCATATAAGTCCAAATATTCATTTGCGGATAACTACCTAACTTGAATTGAATACAAGATTTAAAGCAACCTATCCGAAAGCTACTCTTATCTCAAATCCCCGACATTTTAATTATTAACCAAAAAAAACGTTTCTTTTAAAACCTGTCTGGCTTCTTTAAAAAAAAAAATAACAGTTGATATTTTACAAGTCGTGAATTGAAAAAGAGACGACCATTTGTTCGTCAGAATTCCAGTAGATCCTCGATTCGCAACAATGGTCGATACAATCATAATCCGACAACCGTTAGTTCAACAGATCAACGAATTTAGTCCGATATCATTTCACTATTGATTGATCGAGACTCTATGGAAATTTTGACAAATCAGAATGGTTTTTATGCTACTTGAATGAAAATCACCGATTCTGATAGAATTACTAAATTCACTGTTACTAATTTTGTCCCTAAATAACTAAAGGCAAAGTATAAAAAGTTGATATTTATAGTTAAAATCCTAAATTCTACAAACACTATTTTTTAAACCCGCATCCTAACCTGACACCCACATTAAGATAGGGAAAAATCACATATGTAGCGGTTCATTGTACAAATGTGATATTTTCACTATCAAAGAACCTCCTTGTCTCGATGACAGCTTACCGGCCATCGATTAAGCCCTGAGACTACGCCAAAGTGGGTTCTCGCAGCATGAAGTGGTGTCCATGTGTAAAAATGGAAGCTTCAGCAATATACTGAACACTTCGATTTTAATTCCACATCGAATCAAATCATACTCTTTGCCAAACAAGCATCAAACCTATGACACTCATTATGACAAAGCCCAGGGACAGTAATTTGCAAAAGTTAAGAGAAAAAGTCGAACCAACCCTGGATGTCTATGGCACATTTTGAAGTGCTTCAAAAGATCTTTCGAATGCATCTTAGAGAGTTGGAATTGATCAAGTTTTACGGAAATGCGAGCAATTTTATGATTTTTTAGGTTTTTTGGACCTCAAACTTCAAAGCCCGTTTTACCCCACTTCCCTTTGTCGTAGAGGGCTCATATTTGGCATGAGTTCACTGCCCCTGATCGCATAAATGTCCCATATGCATTTTCATCGATTTCGAGTTTTTGATGCAGTTTGATTCAAAATTGTGTGCTCTTTCAAAAGAGCCTATAACACATTTATGCGAACATGGGCAGTTCATCTCATGTATAGACAAACAAACGCTGAAAGTTTCATCCAAATCGGAGCACCTCGATACGACCTCTAGAACAAACCGAGCAATATTTACAAATACAGCCTCTTAAACAAATCCAGGCAAACAAACAAAGCAGGCAAACTGCCAAAAAGTGCGAGTTTGTTTGTTTGTTTGTTTGCCGTAGTGTAATGGCTCCTTAACTTGACTTTAGCCCAATTTGAGGGGGAGGGCATTGTTTAAAATAAATAGCACCTTTTTTCGGAAAAAAGGTGAAGTACTTTTTCAAAAATTGCCCCATGATTATTCGGAGGGGGTCGGATTGGCGAAAAACCACGATCTATACAAAAAAAAAATGAAATTTTGCATGGAGAAAAGCCACGTAGGTAAGAAGGGGAGGGGTTTCAAATTTGAAGGCCACGTGGTTTTTTATAGGATTAAAAAAATAGAGGGTAACAAGGCCTTCGACTCCCCTTCTGTTTTGTATTAATCCGGTCGGGGCTAGCCATACACCATTTTTTGTATGGAGAATTGTTACATGAGGGAACAAAGGTCTATAATTTCCAAAAAAGTGTCCACGTGGTTTATGGATAGCCCCTTGATAGACTCCCAAATACTCACTCCTTCCATTCCCAGTCAATCCGGTGCTCGTACTGGGCGTATCCAAGCTCATCGAGCTACCTCCAGCAACACCACTCGCACTCCTCCCAGCATTACACAACCCACTGGGACCGGCCCCGTTGTTACAACCGCCACCACTGGGAAAGCTCCGACTCGTCGACGGCAAGCTGCTCAACGCTTCCATCAGTCGACGTTTCTTCGCGGCCGAGTGCTGCTGCTCGCTATCGTTCCCAGCGTCATCGTCGTCGTCGTCATCGTCCGAACTGGACTCCTCAACCCGCGTGCTCGTGTTCGAATTTGACGAAGGCGTCGCGGCGCCCTTGGTTTTCCGCCGGAACGTCCGGTAGACGGCCAGGTTGAGGTTGGTGGTTTGCAGGCGTCGCTTCTTCGTTGATTGCTTGTTGGGCACCTCGGAATCGCTCGTTTGCTCGTGGGACACCGCCGGACGTTTGTTGTACTTGCTGGTGCTGAGTCGGCGGTTCCGCTTGCCGATGCCTTTCCGGGTGGTGCGCAGGGCACCCAGTCCGGGGCGTTTCGGTTGGTTCCGCAGAGCGCCGTACTTGGCTTTTGTGATGGTGCGACGGTTCGTGGTTCGGGCGTTGGCATTTTTCAGCGCTAGACGCTTCAGTCGGTTCCGCTTTGTGGCAATCAGGTACGCGATCCGGTTGCGATACTTGGTCCGTTGAGCCACGTCACCACGGCGGTTCGCCTGTTGTCCCCGCATCGGGATGTAGTTCTGAACCGCGTCAGTGTCCGAGGTTTGCGTGGTGTCCGGGCGGGAGGACTCGTTCTCGTCCGAGCTGTGCTCCGAACTCTGGTCCGAAGTCTCGCTGTTCCAGCCTTCAATCTCCTGCTGAACCAGATAGTCGAAGAACGCCATCATGCGAGGATCTTCGCTGGTAGACTGGTGGCTGTAGTCGTGGGTCATGTTCAGCGAGATGTACTCCTCGTTGGTGAACACTTCGCGGGGATTCTCCGGACCGGTTGCCTCCTCCGTCAAACTTCCACGCCACGAGTCCAGCTCGAACGGTGTCCACAACTTCACAATCTTCTCCACACCCGACGAAGCGATCAAACACTTTTGCGGATTGTACCGCACCTGGTTCACGATCGACCGATGTCCATACAGAACCATCTGATTCCGGTCAACCCACTGATCCGTATCCGTAACATCAGCATCCGTTACGCGCCACACATAAAGATTAAAATCATCCGACCCCGACAGCACGTACTGATCGTTCTCCCCGGCAAAGCAACAACTCTTCATCGTACAAGAATTGTAATAATCCGGATGATAAAACTGACAAATCGGATCCGGCGACGCCGTCCCGTACAAAATCGGCGGCAACCGACGTCTCAACGCCAGCACCTGCGTCCCCGCCCCATTAAACCGCACACTCATGCAACTCTGCGCCGCATTGTCCCCGCCGTACCGCACCGTCGGCATCTTCGGCGATCGCAAATCCCACAACGCCGCCCCTTCCTTCGCGTTGGCCGTCACAATGAACCCGGCATCGTACGGATGATGCATCACGGCGTGGTACGGCGACCGGTACCGCGAAACGCACATCACGTCCGAACTGTCCCGCACGTCAAAGATCAGCACCTTCCCGTCCTCGCCGGCCGTCGCAAAGATCGCGTCGTTCGACGGATCGATCGACAGCCCGTAGACGGGTTTGCTGTGCAGGAACACGTCCACCGCTTCGCGACTGGAGAAGAAAAACGAAATCAACATAACCTCAAAACTAAAAAGCAAACTCGCCAAAAACTCACGTTTCAACGTCGTGCACGATCACCACGTCGTCGTTTCCGCCGGAAAAGATGCGCGTATTCTTCGAGTCCATCCCGAGGCAGAAGATGTTGCTCAGGTGCTGCTTCTGCATCGCCACCGGCGATTCCTTCTCCATGATGGACTTGTCCACGTTCCACAGGAGCACGCGTCGATCATCGCCACCTGAAAAAATGCATTTTTTTATCATGAGTGTCAGATTTGGTAGCTAAACTGATGCTAGAACTAGTGAGATATTTCTACTGATAGCAACACAGCTTGGAAGGCACATCGTCATATTATAGTCGAGGCACAACAGCCCAAAACAGTATGTGACATAAACTGCCTAATATTAGACAGAGCTCGGGAAAATCTTTGTCCCTGGGAGGGATTCCCTGATCGATTAGGTGTCTTTGACAAAGTTGTAGGTTATGGTTAGAGGACTGTTCATAAATAGAAAGTCACATCCTAAAAAACATTAACCTATTTTTTAAATAACTTTTTTTCATAAAAACTCGATTATAAATTTTACCTCCCTTTTTTCATTTTTTTATGTTTTAATGGGCTGATGGACGTTTTGGTTTTGGCTAAGTTGTGTTTTTTAAAATCGTGTTTTTGGAAAGTATCGAAAAAGCACACACAAATGATAAGTGCAGTGCTTCTGGGGACGCGCAGTCCTGTTTTTTCGCGATAATTTTCGTCGTAAATGATCGTAAAAATTTATTCCAACTGGCAGTTTTAGTATTAACTCATCAAACTATCGATTTTATGAAGAGTAAAGCGTAATTTATTTACTATTTTTGAAATTTGCTCGCGTTATCTAAATTGTAAAAACAGTAAAAATATACTGATAAGTCCAGCCCATAGCAATACTGCTCGGCTTTTTAAATAATCAATTATCTATCTTTCCGCAGCCGGCTGCCTAAGATTTAAAATTTTCAACCGATGAACAAAATGCTCATGGTCACATCACTGCCACTCGTGAATCCTGACCTCATACCCATCTACTAACCCCCTCAAAGCTCATGTGATACTTTGTCGGAGATGCAGTCGATTGGGCGGTCTCTATCACTCAAGTATCGGACTAACATTCCCATCCACTTCCCCGTGACTCTACCACTGGTCGTGGCCGGCGCCGGTATTGATCAGCATGATAGGGGCCTTTGAGAAGTTGCGAAGCGAGGAAAGATAGCACCCACTCATCTTCCACGGCTCGTGGATGTAACTTCTGGAGGTCCTGGGCAATAACGGAGTAGCAACTGCGGGTGGGCACCTATGCTTATGCTTATGCTTAGTATCGAAAAAGCACACACAAATCAAGGTTCGATAACGATAACGATAGTTTCGTTTCGTTATCATCGGGACGATAACGATAATCTATCGTTCTCGTTATTCCGATAATTCATTCTATCGACGATAACGGACGTTATTTTAAATTTATTTCTTAAATTGGCTTATTCCAACCAAATTATGATGAGTTTCCGAAGCTTCTTAGAAGCTTTCTTAGAAATTATTGTTTTGGTAATATGGTAACTTTCAAAGTAACAATACTTAAAAAAAGAAAATACAATTTTTTTCAAAAGTACTCTTATTTGTATAATTTGCAATATGGGTATCTAAAGAAGCGAAATTTGGTATGCTTTTTCACTGGTCTTGTATTTTTGGAATTAAATGCTGTACTTTCACAAAGTACCATATTTTTTCGAAAATACTCAAATTTTCTCAAAATACCAAATTTTTTTGAAAGTACTCAAATTTTCATATTTTCCAATATGGGTATTAAACGATTTGAAATTTCGCATGCATTTTCACTGTTATAGAGTTTTTTGAATGAAATACGGTATTCTGTAAAAAAATTGTCCCTATTTAACAAAAAAAACTCCAATAAAAGTAAAAAAGCATACAAAATTTCGCGTTGCATGTTGCGAATTATAAAATTTTTAATATTTTCGAAAAATACGGTATTTTGTTAAAATCCAAGTATTTGACAAAAAAAACTCTAATAATATTGCTTCGTTTGATACCCATGTTGCCAATCACAAAACAAACAGTATTTTTTCAAAAATACGGTATTTTGTATAAATTTCAGTATTTTCGAAAAATACGGTATTTTGTGAAAACTGCTCTAGCTTTTTTATTCAAAAAACACTAAAACAGTGAAACAGCATACCAAATTTCGCTTCGTTTGATACCCATATTGCTACTTATAAAAAAATAGAGTGTTTTCGGAACATTGTGATTTTTTTAGTATTTAGGCTGAACCCTCTACAACCCAACCCTGCCTTTAGATTAAAAAAAATCGATTTGAAAAATCGCCAAAAGTCCATTTTTCAACCAATTTTTGATCTTTAAAAAGCATTGGAAAGAAGAACTCCTAAAATTTTGGAAAATTTATGGGTTGGACGTTTTACTTGTTTTATGTGACTTTGTTTTTTTTTACTAAAATTTACTATATTTTAGGTAAAAAGAAGTATGCAGTATTTTTTCAGTGTCCCAGACTATGCCTCTACGCATTTTTCTACAATTTAAATGGTAATGGTGCCATTTTATAGCAGAAAATATGAAAAACGAGTAAAAAAATTGAAAAAGTGACTGAAAAACCACGAAAAACTTGGATAGGCAAAATGTAATGATAGGAGGTGGTAGAATATGCTAAATACTACCAAAAACAAACACAAACCAAACAAGATAAATGCAAATTAAAATACTAAAAATAAATCAAGAAAAATGTAAAACAAAAGAAGTAGAGTTTTTGGTAGAACAATAGTTGCTCAAAGGCAGGCCAAGGGTGCATGATACTGATGATACTCGTCGGTTGACACACCTAGGCGAGGAACATCCCGGAAGGAGCCCAACTACATCCGTAGTGCTGTTTGAACAAAACAGCATGGCTCTGGTTCCTTGCAAGTGTCCTATTTTCTTACCTCCACGTTGGCTTGGTTTAGTCATCATGATGACAAGGTGTAACCTAGCTGGTGGCCTGTGGAAACGACTCGTAAACCTTTGACCAGCGAGGGTCAGAGTAGAGACGGCTAAAAGAAAGGGGCGCGACAATGTGGGAAAGGGAAGTAATTTGTGATTGCAGACGGTATTGTTTTGATTCGCAGTATGTTGAGTCAACTGCTGTGGATGTACCTGAGCATCGCAGAACGGGGTTTCTCTTCTTTCCATTTCAGCTATCAGCTATCTTCTGTTTATTTTGTTTTCACTGATTTTCTAAAACGGCTTCTGTTTACTATCCTCCATTTAATTTCGATTTTACTTATTTGATTCTCTTATTTCTCAACGCTTTTCCACTCTATTTTACCAATTGATGTTGCTGTAAAAAACTGTCTGCTTTCCCTTAATTTGGCAGCGATGTCAATTTTGTTTATCATGTGCCTTTTCTTTATTTATCTATTTGAATAATTTCTCATCTTCCCTGTAAATTGCCCTCAATACAATCTAAGCTTGTTTGTTACCTCTTTTTATTAACTATTGTTAATTTCTATATCTACTTCATAAATTACTATCTTCCTTTTACTACATAGTATATTTCCTTCACTGTCCATTGTTTTGAAACTTCACCTTTTTCTTAAGCAAGTGAGGTTCGAGCCCTTACTCAATTTATGGAATGATTAAAGGATTAACACAAATATTACTACTGTACTTTTGAAAAACTTTTCTAAAATGCTTAGGACCAAAATATTGTAACACAACACCGCGACAAAAGAAATAGCAACAGATAAACACAACTCAACAATAGGGGAGATTTCAGGAGAAAACAATACACACTAAATAACAATTAGTTTTTGAATTCAAACTAAAAATAAAACAGTTTTTGCTTTAATGAAAATTGATAGGCACACTATAAATGGTTAGGCGCTTATACTTACATCAAACCCTACTTAATGTACCACCCCCGGCCGAGTTAAAATGCGTAACCGGAAAAGAAGGTGTGCATGCCTGGCACGAACACTCAAAGCGTGTTCTAGCGTGCTGCTCGTACTGACTCAGAGCAAGGGTGAGATGTAGGTGTAAGGGCTGTGCGTGTTCGTCGGGAACCTGGTGCATAAGATCGGTCAAGGCCCGTTCTTACACTGAAAATTGCGAATTGCGAATTGCGAACAATAGTTGCTCAAAATGACCTCCTGACACGGGAAAAATAAAAATTTTCGAAAAATAAATTTGGGCAGTAAAGGGTTAAGAGATAAGATTATCGACAATAGAATTAGGTCCTAAAATTAAGCTCAAATATGTGATATTATTGTTCACAACGATTAAGCTTATTTTTTTGAGTACAATGACCCTTTGTACGACCGCAAAGGATTTTTAAATAGATTTTTAAAATTAACTTCAATAACCATTATCGTTATTGTTAGACGATAATATAATCGACGATAATTCTTTCGATTAACACTCCTCCGTCCAAGCCTCCGAAACCGTTGCTTCGCTAATTTCAACTCGCTCGCATTTGGCCCCATTTCAACCAATCTTGATCGTTCTTGCAGCATTCGAACCGGTAGGATTTCAAGATTCATCTGAAACAAGAACGAACTTGATCCGACTAACCTGCTAGTCACACCGACTAAATTCGTCGAAGCAACTCTTTTTAGGCGCTCGTTTTAGGGAACACACCATGGCCAAATCAACAAGACAGCATTAAAATATGAATTCAACCATTCAAATTTAACTAATTTGGGGTCGCTGAACACGAATATGACACTCAGAATATCCCAAAATATTCAGAAATCCAGAAATCCAAGATGGCGGCCAATATGGCGCCTGTACAATAGCGGGAACAAATATTTGAGGGTGTAGTAGCCGTTCAACTACTCAAATCTAACTAATTTAGGGTCGCTGACCATGAATATGACACATAGAATACTCCAAAGTATTCAGTAATCCAGAAATCCAAGATGGCGGCCAATATGGCGCCTGTAGAATATTGGGAATATTTATTTGAGGGTGTAACAGCCTTTCAATCACTCAAATCTAACTAACTTGGGGACGCTGAACACGAATATGACACTAAGAATACTCCAAAGTATTCCAAGATCAAGAACTCCAAGATGGCGGCCAATATGGCGCCTGTAGATTATGGGAAACATTTATTTGAGAGTGAAATAGGCATTCAACCACTCAAATCTAACTAATTTGGGGTCGCTGGCCACGAATATGAAACTTAGGATACTGCAAAGTATTCCAAGATCATGAATTCCAAGATGGCGGCCAATATGGCGCCTGTAGTATATTGGGAATATTTATTTGAGGTTGTAAAAGCCATCCAACTAATTTGGGGTATGAATATGAGGAATATGACATTTGGTATATTCCAAAGTATTCAGAAATTCAGAAATCCAATATGGCGGCCTATATGGCGCCTGTAGTATATTGGGAATATTTATTTGAGGTTGTAATAGTGATTCAACCACTCAAATCTAACTAATTTGAGGTCGTTGAACACAAATATGACACTTAGAATATTCCAAAAATTCAGAAATCCAGAAATCCAAGATGGCAGCCAATATGGCGCCTGTAGAATTTTGGGAATATTTATTTGAGAGTGTAAAAGCCATTCAACCACTCAAATCTTACTTATTTGGGATCGCTGAACATGAATATGACACTTGGTATATCCCAAAGTATTCTGAAATTCAAAAATCCAATATGGCGGCTGTAGTATATTGGGAATATTTATATGAGGGTGTAATAGCCATTCAACCACTCAAATCTAACTAATTTGGGGTCGCTGAACACGAATATGACACTTGGTATATTCCAAAGTATTATGAAATTCAGAAATCCAAGATGGCGGCCAATATGGCGCTTGTAGTATATTGGGAATATTTTTTTGAGGTTGTAATAGTGATTCAACCACTCAAATGTAACTATTTTGGGGTCGCTGAACACGAATATGACACTTAGAATATTCCAAAAATTCAGAAATCCAAGATGGTGGCCAATATGGCGCATGTAGAACTTTGGGAATATTTATTTGAGAGTGTAAAAGCCATTCAACCACTCAAATCTTACTTATTTGGGGTCGCTGAACATGAATATGACACTTGGTATATTCCAAAGTATTCTGAAATTCAGAAATCCAAGATGGCGGCCAATATGGCGCCTGTAGTATATTAGGAATTTTGATTTGAGGTTGTAATAGTAATTCAACAACTTAAATCTAAATAATTTGAAGTCACTGAACACGAATATGACACTTAGAATATCCCAAAGTATTCAGAAATCCAGAAATCTAAAATGGCGCCTGTAGTATGTTGGGAACAAATTTTATTTTTTTTTCTTGATTTCTGAATACTTTGGAATATTCTAAGTGTCATATTCGTGTTCAGCGACACCAAATTAGTTACATTTGAGTAATTGAATCACTATTACAACCTCAAATAAATATTCCCAATATACTACAGGCGCCTTATTGGCCGCCATCTTGGATTCTGAATTTCAGAATACTTTGAAATATACAAAGTGTCATATTCGTGTTCGGCGACCCCAAATTAGTTGGATTTGAGTGGTTGAATGGCTATTACACTCTCAAATTAATATTCCCAATATTTTACAGGCGCCATATTGGCCGCCATATTGAAATTCTTGAACTCGGAATACTTTGGGATATTCTTAGTGTCATATTCGTGTTCAGCGACCCCAAATTAGTTAGATTTGAGTGGTTGAATGGCTTTTACACCCTCAAATAAATATTCCCAAAATTCTACAGGCGCCATATTGGCCGCCATCTTGGATTTCTGGATTTCTGAATACTTTGGAATATACAAAGTGTCATATTCGTGTTCAGCGACCCCAAATTAGTTGGATTTGAGTGGTTGAATGGCTATTACACCCTCAAATAAATATTCCCAATATTTTACAGGCGCCATATTGGTCGCCATCTTGGATTTCTGGATTTCTGAATACTTTAGAATATTCTTAGTGTCATATTCGTGTTCAGCGACCTCAAATTAGTTACATTTGAGTGGTTGAATTACTATTACAACCTAAAAAAATATTCCCAATATACTACAGGCGCCATATTGGCCGCCATCTTGGATTTCTGGATTTCTGAATACTTTGGGATTGTCTAAGTGTCATATTATTGTTCAGCGACCTCATATTAGTTAGATTTGAGTGGTTGAATCACTATTACAACCTTCAAAAATATTCCCAATATACTACAGGCGCCATATTGGCCGCCATCTTGGATTTCTGGATTTTTGAATACTTTGGAATATTTCAAGTGTCATATTCGTGTTCAGCGACCCCAAATTAGTTAAATTTGAATGGTTGAATCACTATTACAACCTCAAAAAATATTCCCAATATACTACAGGCGCCATATTGGCCGCCATCTTGGATTTCTGGATTTCTGAATACTTTGGGATTTTCTAAGTGTCATATTCTTGTTCAGCGACCTCAAATTAGTTAGTTTTGAGTGGTTGAATCACTATTACACCCTCAAATATATGTTTCCAATATACTACAGGCGCCATATTAGCCGCCATCTTGGATTTCTGGATTTCTGAATACTTTGGAATATTCTAAGTGTCATATTCTTGTTCAGCGACCTCAAATTAGTTAGATTTGAGTGGTTGAAACACTATTACACCCTGATTTATATGTTCCCAATATACTACAGGCGCCATATTGGCCGCCATCTTGGATTTCTGGATTTCTGAATACTTTGGGATTTTCTAAGTGTCATATTCTTGTTCAGCGACCTCAAATTAGTTAGATTTGAGTGGTTGAAACACTATTACACCCTTAAATATATGTTCCCAATATACTACAGGCCCATATTGGCCGCCATCTTGGATTTCTTTGGGACTTTGGGATTTTTTTTTTTTTTTCTTTGGGACTTGGATTTTTTTTGGGACTTTGGGATTTTCTAAGTGTCATATTCTTGTTCAGCGACCTCAAATTAGTTAGTTTTGAGTGGTTGAATCACTATTACACCCTCAAATATATGTTCCCAATATACTACAGGCGCCATATTGGCCGTCATCTTGGATTTCTGGATTTCTGAATACTTTGGGATTTTCTAAGTGTCATATTCTTGTTCAGCGACCTCAAATTAGTTAGATTTGAGTGGTTGAAACACTATTACACCCTCAAATATATGTTTCCAATATACTACAGGCGCCATATTGGCCGCCATCTTGGATTTCTGGATTTCTGAATACTTTGGGATTTTCTAAGTGTCATATTCTTGTTCAGCGACCTCAAATTAGTTAGATTTGAGTGGTTGAAACACTATTACACCCTTAAATATATGTTCCCAATATACTACAGGCGCCATATTGGCCGCCATCTTGGATTTCTGGATTTCTGAATCCTTTGGGATTTTCTAAGTGTCATATTATTGTTCAGCGACCTCAAATTAGTTAGATTTGAGTGGTTGAAACACTATTACACCCTCAAATATATGTTTCCAATATACTACAGGCGCCATATTGGCCGCCATCTTGGATTTCTGGATTTCTGAATCCTTTGGGATTTTCTAAGTGTCATATTTTTGTTCAGCGACCTCAAATTAGTTAGATTTGAGTGGTTGAAACACTATTACACCCTCAAATATATGTTCCCAATATACTACAGGCGCCATATTGGCCGCCATCTTGGATTTCTGGATTTCTGAATCCTTTGGGATTTTCTAAGTGTCATATTTTTGTTCAGCGACCTCAAATTAGTTAGATTTGAGTGGTTGAAACACTATTACACCCTCAAATATATGTTTCCAATATACTACAGGCGCCATATTGGCCGCCATCTTGGATTTCTGGATTTCTGAATCCTTTGGGATTTTCTAAGTGTCATATTTTTGTTCAGCGACCTCAAATTAGTTAGATTTGAGTGGTTGAAACACTATTACACCCTTAAATATATGTTCCCAATATACTACAGGCGCCATATTGGCCGCCATCTTGGATTTCTGGATTTCTGAATACTTTGGGATTTTCTAAGTGTCATATTCTTGTTCAGCGACCTCAAATTAGTTAGATTTGAGTGGTTGAAACACTATTACACCCTCAAATATATGTTCCCAATATACTACAGGCGCCATATTGGCCGCCATCTTGGATTTCTGGATTTCTGAATACTTTGGGATTTTCTAAGTGTCATATTATTGTTCAGCGACCTCAAATTAGTTAGATTTGAGTGGTTGAAACACTATTACACCCTCAAATATATGTTTCCAATATACTACAGGCGCCATATTGGCCGCCATCTTGGATTTCTGGATTTCTGAATCCTTTGGGATTTTCTAAGTGTCATATTATTGTTCAGCGACCTCAAATTAGTTAGATTTGAGTGGTTGAAACACTATTACACCCTCAAATATATGTTCCCAATATACTACAGGCGCCATATTGGCCGCCATCTTGGATTTCTGGATTTCTGAATACTTTGGGATTTTCTAAGTGTCATATTCTTGTTCAGCGACCTCAAATTAGTTAGATTTGAGTGGTTGAAACACTATTACACCCTCAAATATATGTTTCCAATATACTACAGGCGCCATATTGGCCGCCATCTTGGATTTCTGGATTTCTGAATACTTTGGAATATTCTAAGTGTCATATTCGTGTTCAGCGACCCTTAATTAGTTTAATTTGAATGGTTGATTTCAAATTTTAATGCTTTCTTGTTGATTTGGCCATGGTGTGTTCCCTAAAACGAGCGCCTAAAAAGAGTTGCTTCGACGAATTTAGTCGGTGTTACTAGCAGGTAAGTCGGATCAGGTTCGTTCTTGTTTTAGATGAATCTTGAAATCCTACCGGTTCGAATGCTGCAAGAACGATCAAGATTGGTTGAAATGGGGCCAAATGCGAGCGAGTTGAAATTAGCGAAGCAACGGTTTCGGAGGCTTGGTCGTCCGTGTAAGTGAAATATGCCTTGGACGGAGGAGTGTTAACAACCTTGAAAAAAATAATAATCTAACACAATGTTATTCACTTTTTATATGTAAAATTGAGTTCTAAATTGAAAAGTGGCTTTCTAGTGGCTTTTCCTGTCCAAGGAAAATTGATCAAATAAACAAACAATAAATCAATTAAAGTACATTTGTTTTTTTTTTTTTTTTTATATAAAGCGCATCGTTTTTGAGTTATAGCCATTCTTATGGTTAAATTATGCAACAAAATGCCTTGTTTTTTTAAATAGTCTCCACATTTGAAAAAGATATGTTCAAAAAGCTAAGAAAATTCTCCAAAATTAGCTTTTTTTGTAGTTTTTTGATCCGGCTTTTCGTTGTTGAAATAGATAGTGTTGGAAAGAATGAAAATTACCAAAAATGAGTACCAAGATCTACCCAATCGTTCAATTTTCAATAGACGATATCTTAAAAACCATTGCAAAATTTCAATGTTGTGAAGTAAAGTATGTTTAAAATTTTCTCTTAAAATGTTTATTTTTCAGATTTTTAAAATGACGACCTACATTTTAAAAGGACTTAAATAATATTATTTGGCCCTCTAGAAATGTAAGTTATAATTTAAAAAAAATAAACACTAGTTTGACTTTTTAAAATAGGAAATCTATCAATGGTTCCCAAGATATCATTGATTGAAAATGAGGGTCAATTAGATAGAACTCATTAAAACTCTTTTTTTGTTGTTTTAATTTTTATTCTTTGAGCGGGCATATCTCAAGGAGGTATTAGATTATGACAAACAAACAAAAAAAATCGCACATTTTTGTGTTTGACAGTTTGCCGAACTCGCAAACAAAGCAGGCGGACGTTTCTGCAAACAATTCTGGAGTTTTTTTTTTATGAAAAGGACCAATAAACCAAATTTTCAGTTTTTGCTTTTTGGGTGTTTTTTAATACCCCTGACTCAAGGCGGTTCTAAAAACATCCAAAAAGCAAAAACTGGAAATTTGGTTTATTGGACCTTTTCAAAAAAAACTCCAGAATTGCAGGTAAACAAATAAAGCAGGCAAACTGCAAAACTGTCAAAGGGAGCGATTTTGTTTGCCATAGTATAATATCTCCTTAAGCCTAAACTCCTCCATGGATGCAGAGAGGGAAATTCAATGGATGATGATTAGAACAAATTCCAAAAGACATTGTGAGGCATAAATTTTCCCAAGAGATTTCACTCCAAGTGTCATCGACTCTAAACTTTCCAGATTCTTCGCCGATTTCCCAATTCCTTTTGCTCTTTTCTGCAACAACACTTCCCCTCCTTCCAATTTCTTCATGACCTGCTGTAGAATCATCATCAGCGGTCCTTTTCTGCCCTATCCCGGGTTGACCCCTGGCCAGCAAATGCCCTGTTGAGATTTCAACACAAGCTCACCATCTACTGTGTGTGCCTGCTACAACATCAGCAAAAAAAGGCAATTTTCGTTAGACTTTTCATTCTACACACTCCTCTACCGAATATCAAGAGCTCTCTTCGCTGTGCATGTTTTTGTCGATTGACCACCCGTGTCAAACCCCCAAATTTACACACTCTCTGGCCCGTATCTGCTGGCTGTGTGCACACATTCTCATCGAATACAAATCGAAACATGAAAATTCGTTCACCTTCAACCAGCGAAGCAAACACAAGAAAAAAAAATGTAAACGTAAACATAATTGATTCAGGTTTTGGGACTCCGAGCCGACCTCCGGACGTGAACTCACCGGACACGAGCAGCTCGCCCTCGGCGCTGAACTCGATGGCGTTGACGCAGCCATAGTGCGACACCAGGTCCTTCTTGTACAGGTTCCGGGCGATCCGGAGCCGCTCGTGGAACAGATTGTCCCGGAAGTTGCGCACGTTGTCGCCGGCCTGGCGCGCCCCCAGGTGCCGGACCACGTTCACCCGCCACGGCCGCCCCAGGTCCATGGTTCTGGTTGCTCCCTCCCCTTCTTCTTGTTATTTTTGTGGACTTGTTTTGCCTGCGATTTTCCTTGCTACGTAGTATGGAAATTTTGGGTTCTTCAAACTCTGATGACTGTAATTGATTAGTTTGATACTTTGTGAACCTTTTGAAGTCTCTTTTTACTAAATATCTTCAATATTTTTACACTTTTAAACTTCACTTTACCAATGTCGACTTGACATGTCCTCCTCTGAACTTGCTCACCCTTTTCTACTGTCCTCTCTCTTCTTTCACCAATCGTTTCGTTCGTCACTTCTCCAACACCCTAAACTTCAAACTTTATTTTCCTCAAACCAAACTCCCAAAAGTTCTGACAGTCAGTCCTGTGACCCTTGGCTCAGCCCTCTTCGATTATCCCTCCAGCTAGAACGATGATCCTTTTCCCCTCACTTTGGTCTAGTCTAGTGTCAGACTTTTCACAGCATCCGCCTACTACGTTCACCGTGTCTAGTTCTTCACCTCTCCGTACACCTAGCTTCTCGTGAACCGTCTAGTAGTCACTGACTCCTTCCAGAACTTCGAAATCAACTTTTTTCAAAAAATCCCTCTTCACTTTTCTCCACTTCGGCTACATTTTTCCACTTGCACAAGCTCGCACACCAGAAAAAAAAAACCTTTTTCCTCGACCTTTCAAGACTCGTTCCGACTCTCTTCTTCTGGGGGTCTCTGTTGTGGTGTCTGGTTGTTGAATGAAATGGAACCCGAACCGACTTTGGTGCTGGCGTACTACGACGACGACTGCGAGTAGAGAGTAAAATAAAATATACCCTCAAAGAAGCAAACAACCACAAGCAACGCAGCAAGCACTGAACTGCAAAATGTGTGGTGTTTTTGGGGGGGGTGTCGGAAAGTATTTATAAAGGGGAAGAATGAAGAAAAGAGGGCGGCGGTTAATGGAATACATCAGGCAAAATAACGAAAAATACATTTTATTTATAATAATTTTATGTTTTTTCTACTAGGTGATTATTAAGTATAAAAGACCTTGAATAAACAAAACCAAGAGCACGTTATGTAAACAATAACAAACACGTTTTGTTTGGCTGACCTTTCTATGCCCTATCCAAAAATTTGGTTGAAGTTGGTTGCCGGGGTCACGGGTTAAAATTCAAAATGTTTACAGTTGTCGGGCATTCGCATGTAACAAAACGTCCTCTGACTAAATTCCCTTTGGCCAGTTGTTGCACTTGCAGAGTTCGCAAGAAAAAGCACGATCAGATCGCAACTTACACGTATTACACTACTACAAAACATGCAAACAAACAATCTAGTTTGCCACAAACAAGTTTGCGAGTTTGGCCAACTGTCAAACACTAGAAAGTGCGAGTTTGTTTGTCATAGTATAATATCTCCTTCGTGTGATTCTCAATCAAAATTAGCTGGTATCGGAAAACGGACTGCATTTTCGCATTCGTTGGATAGTTTTACTCTAAAAAGGGCTAAAATTGGTTTCCTGGTTATAAGTTTTAAGTGTTACTGCAAAAGCAACCAAATATATCTTCAGATTTGTGCTATTTTCAGTAGAACATTTTTTTTTAAACAAAATTTGGTTTAGTTTGGTGGCAACAAAGCTCGATGTTTTTATAAATAAAATCAATTCCTCATGATTTTTTTTGGGTTTGATTAGATATATTTGGATACATTCACAAAAACATTTTTTAAACATTTTGTCACAAAACATAACAATACTAAATATCAATTCAAAAAAAAAATCCCATGCATAATTGCAATGGGGATTTGGGTGTTTTTTTCTGAGCATAAAATTTCTGAAGATCAGAAAATGGAAGAAAATTATCATAAATGCTTGATTCAAAATATTATGTCGGTCAAAATTGCGTTTTTCATTAAAAAAAAAAAACATACTAATGGAGACACCTGATATTAATAAAAATAAATAACTTTGACTAAGAAATATTTTAATGTTTATACTAGTCAAAAGAAAAACAAATGCAAAACATTTTGAAATACAAGATTATAATAAGGCTACACTCAACCCCCGGTGGTTGGCCACATTTTCGTTTGACACTTTTTTAGTTTGTACCCCGTTGGTTGGTCAAAGTCAAACTAAAAAGTGACGAACTGTCACTTTTTACACGGCGCTCACGCACACTATCAAAACAAACGTTTGGTAGGGTGTGTGAACTGCGTGTAAAAGGGGTGTCAAACTAAAACGTGACCCCGTTTGTTTGACAACAGTTGGTGTCAAACCATCGGGGTTAGAGTGTATGTACAAATTATTAAAATTCACCTTGCGCCTCCTTCCACTGATAGAATATTTTGAATAAAATTTCCCATGGACTTGTTTTAGATCTGAAAAAATAAATACCAAAAAAAAATAGATGCAAAATAAAGCAACATCGATTTGTAAAATAACATTGCAAAAGTCAATTATAATTTCGTAACAAATTCATTAAAAAAGGAATTTGTAATCTCATACAAAACTTTAAATACATCTAAATTTAAAATTCCCAGCAAAAATGTTGATCGTCGACCAGTGTAACAATTCAACACAGTCAGAGAACTACTAGTTTGGTGATGGTGTGCAGGTGGCGAAGTACATCAGTAGATAAGTATGTATTAATAAATATTGATAGATTTGTTGGCAGGATATTATTAATATAAGATTTGAAATGAACTAATTTCAAGACAAAAATTACAGCTCCTTCCAACCCAAAGAAAATAAATAAAGGAACTGGACAAATAAACACGATCTTACATTACAAATTTTGTACCCAATAGCATTTTTTGACATTTCACTTTCTTCCACAATATCAACATGAAGTTACTTTTTCAAAAGGTCCTACGTACACAGGAAACCCACGGCGTTTTGTTTGTTTGACAGATACGTCAGGCTAAAACTGTACACAAGGCGGTTTTTGATTTGTATGTGCCACACTTTAGATTGTTTAACGACTGATATTTATTTATTGACTTTCTAATAATGATTTCAACACTCTCTTGTTTCACCGATCTAAACTTTACCGATTTTTCAACTACCGAATTCGGTAAAAAAAATCTAAGTGTGTAGCAACCAGAACGTAAATATCGTCGATTTCTGAACCTTCTGAATCAAACTTTTGAAAAGATAATCTAGCCTCGAATACCAACAAACGCAGAAATGAGAAAAAGAAAAAAACACTGAATATCTGAGATCAACATAGTTTTGTTTTATTTAGAAGTGATTTATTTTTATTTTGTGATGTGCGTCATCATTTAATAACGAATGAAACACCCACCTCTGAAGACGTGGGCAGACCTGATAGAAAAACTTTATTGTTTCTTATTTGTAGAATTTTATGTATTTTTTCTATTAAATTTGAGCATTCCACCAACTTTATTATTCTGTTTCATAAAAAAATATTGACAATATGTTGCACAAAACAAAATCCAAGTCCAAAGCATTCACGGTTGTATTAGTGTACAAATGTAATCAGATTTATTATATTTAGAACACGAGCTGAAAAGAAACAAAATTGCATGCAAGTTTACCTATTTATAACATATGATATAACATGTTAACATATCAATTTAATTGAACTTTACAGTTTTAAAACTATTCAACAAAAACCAACTAACATTTACGTTCAAAATCAGCATAAATTTAAATCTTTGCAACCACAACAAACTCACACACTCATAGCCACAGCAACACACACACACCCGTCCCAGCTGGCGTTGACATTTGCACGCACACGGCGAAATCGATCAGCTGTTTGCGCGCGTTCTCACGCACACACTTTCTCTCCTGGGGTTTGTTGTGATACATCGGTCTGTCATCTCTGGGGTGAAAAATGTCGCGTGACATTTGTTGGTGTTGCGACTAAGGCAAACTTTGTCGCACGAGAGATGTTTCTTTCGGGGAGAGATTGAATTTAGATTGTTTCGATCCATTCAAAACGTGTTTATTGTCGTGAATATTAACATGAATGAAGACACTTGTGTAAACTTTAAACTCTCTACAAACGGGTGCATTTTATTTTGCAATTAATTCATTCGTTGTCTAAAGGCAAACACAACACAAACTAACTAATAACATAACAAAGGATAGAAATCAAAATTTTAGAAACTCAAACCTATCTGATAGGAAATTTAGGGTTTTGTACTTGACCGTCTAGATTAACGTTTACACATAGTTTTTGTTCTTGTTCTGACAAATATAAGCGCTAACACTAAATGCAATTACAACTTAACGTATCAACTAACAACCTAACTATAATAATGAAAGTCAGACTTTTTTCAACTCGCTAGCTACGAACATGATTCAGGTTGAGTTGAAAGATTTGTTCTATGACCCAAACTCAGAGCAACACAAACACGCCCACATTCATTCGTTCCAACGCAACTTTTTTATGGCGGGAGTGTGGTGTAGTAGGTTCCTGGTCCCCTTACATTCCGGATGGTAACCACGATCAGCACGGATAGTACTGCTGAAACAGGTTCGTAAAGTTGACCATCGTGAAGGAAAGTATCGAGCCGCAAAGGGAGCCAATCTGGGTGACGGCACCGACCCAGACGAGCGATTTGCCTCCCTGGGAGCGGAACACCGTCGTGATGGAGAGCCGCACGTAGCTGACCAGCCCGATCAGGATGGTCCAGGAGATGATCTGCGAGGGAGGAGAGTGGGAAATATAATTGAAAGAAATTATTTAACGCAAAAACAAAGATTCTGAAATTAAAAAATCTAAACCTTTTAAATTCTAAAGTTTCCAAATTATAGATTTTATTTTAAAATTTAAAATTTCTTCAATTCTCAAATTTTTGAACTTCGAAAATTCAAAAATCTTTGAATTTATAATCTTTTAATTTTTTTTTAATTTTTATTTTTTTTCAATTTTTAAATTCTTAAATTCTTCAATTCTTCAATTCTCCAATTCTTCAATTCTTCAATTCTTCAATTCTTAAATTCTTCAATTCTTAAATTCTTAAATTCAGAAATTCTTAAATTCTTAAATTCTTAAATTCCTAAATTCTTAAATTCTTAAATTCTTAAATTCTTAAATTCTTAAATTCTTAAATTCTTAAATTCTTAAATTCTTAAATTCTTAAATTCTTAAATTCTTAAATTCTTAAATTCTTAAATTCTTAAATTCTTAAATTCTTAAATTCTTAAATTCTTAAATTCTTAAATTCTTAAATTCTTAAATTCTTAAATTCTTAAATTCTTAAATTCTTAAATTCTTAAATTCTTAAATTCTTAAATTTTTAAATTCTTAAATTCTTAAATTCTCGAATTCTTAAATTTATAAACTCTTGAAATATTTTAAATACTACTACCTTAATTTTATAATTCATTAATTTCGGAATTTATGTATTTTTGAAATATACAAATTCTTAAATGCTGCAATTTTTGCCGTCATCCTATTTTTTTAAAATTAAATTTTGAATTTACTATATTTTAAAATTGTTGATGGTTTTTGAAATTATAATTATAGTTTCCTTCAATTTTTTATTGCAGCATTGTTATAAACTTTTAATTTTTTGAAATTTAGAATCGATTGATTTTTTTTAGGATTTTTAGATTTTTTTTTAATAAAAAATTTTTGAACTTGTAAATGACTTAATTTTTTATTAATTGAAATTTTGAAGCTTTGAATTAGAAATTTAATTAGTTTTAATGTTTTTAAGAGCATATTCGTATTTTAAAATGTCTGAAACCGGCTCCGTGGCTGAATGGTTGCGGCTTCTGCCTCGAAAGCAGAAGGTTCAGTGATCAAATCCCGGTCGGTTCCCTTGAAATTTGGAATCAGGAATTAAACTTTGAATATGAACAAAAAAACCTTTAAGAATCAGGTGGGATTCAAACTCACACCTTTGGATTGATGGTCTGGGACGCTAACCAGTCGGCCATCATGGAATTAATGCTCTAGAACTGAATTGATCCGTAGTGGCGAAATAATGTCACAAGGTATAATATTTCAAACCATTATAAAACTACTAAGACCGTCTCAAAAACAGCCCAGGGCCATCTCATATACTCATGAACTGGACGAGGGAGTAGTGGATTGCCTGGCCCGAGTTATCTGCATTACCGATCTATGTCTGTACAATTTCAGAAGAAATCGTATTTCGCTTCAAAGGTTCTTGAGATATATGGTGGTTACTAACCGAACCGTCTCAGTTGAAATATGTTGTGGTCATGGCCACGTCCTGCCAAGACGGGGGTTCAAACACATACATACATATTCGTATTCTAAAATTTCTGAATCTCTGTTTTTTTTTAATCTCTCAACTTATTTTGGAATTTCTAATTCAATTTCTTATTCCAAAATTCTATGTTCCATGTTTCCAAATTTTTGAGTTTGCAAATCACCTTAGGAATCACCAATTTTTCTGCCAGAAAATTGAGTAATAACTGTTTGGATTTTCGATTTGGTTTGCTTCATTTTGAACAAAAACAAAATCCGGCCTTTTAATTTCAAGATTCTGCGTTTTGAGGTTCGGCATTATAAGGAATTTTCAATATTTTTATATCGAAATCGAATACATTATTATTGATACGTAGACTTTTTTTTATTAGGTCCTATAAACATACGAAACGAATCATTAATCGATCTGAACCCAGGGCGACTAGCTTTGTCTTCAAGAAACTGCTTTTGTGGCAATGATATTGTCCGTTTCTCTCGAAGGTACAAGCCACGCGGCATTTCAGAATGTGCCGCAGACATTGTTGCCAGCGATTTTCTGCAATTCTGGTGCAATAAAAAACATACCTTGCAACAATGCCATGCGATTCGAAGAAGAAGATCAACAAAAACAAAACGCGCAGAATGGGATTTGACAGCACGCATTTTCCGAAAGTGCGGCGAGTCGTTTCGAGTCTTGTTTCGAGTCTGATTTGCCGCGTTTCTTTTTCGGGAATTCGTCCTTCTTGAATCTGGGTGGTTTTTCACTCAGAATTCCAGTTAGAAACAATCAAACACGTTTTGCAGAAACTGGTGAAATATCTTAGAAATGATCTGAATTAAAACTTGACGTTTTATAGTCGACTCTCTGGATGTAGATTTTCGCTATCTAAATATTTCTCCGTATGTCGATATCCTCTCTGAATTCAAGAAGTTCTGAAGGAAGTTTGACATTCATTTGTTTTTGTTTGCTGGGCGTTGCCATGCCATCTCCTATTGGCGGGTATTAGGAAAAAATAACTTGGACTAAAAATAACTCTCGACTTGGAATATTTCTGTAAAGGTATACTTCTATTTCTCGATGATCCGCAATTGACAACTAGAAAAAGTACCTAGAATATGCTTAAATGTATTTTGTTGTACCTTAAAATCTTTTGGTTTAATTTTATAGAACAAAACGTGAAAAACAAGCGAAAATTGGGAAAGATTCTGAAAACATAAGATAAATACGTTTTAGCTAAAAGACAATAATGATAGGCTGTAGAATTTTCTTAATAATATCAGTAAAAAAGAATACAGAACCGGAAAAATACATAAACATACTAAACATTAAAGAAGATATACATAAACCAACAAAAAAGATTTAAAAACTCGTCAAAACCCATTTTCAACCAAGTTTTGATCTTCAAAAGGCATTTTACAAAAAAATTAGGTTCGGAATTTTAACATGACTGTAATCATGAAAAAAAAAATAAAGGGAAAAAAGAAATGGTAGGAAGTGGAAATAAACGTAAAATGAAACAAGAAAGACATAACACAAGAGTTGTAAAGTTTTTCGTAAAACCAAAAGTTGTTCAAAATGATCTCCTGAACACAAGAACATAAAAAAATAGATGGTTAAACTAAAGTTGCTTAATTAACATTTTTGAATTCGCGTTTTTTGGTGTTTCTTACAAGTGCCCTTAAAAAATGTATACAAAGTGGAAGAACCCCAAAAACAAGGAAAAAAAAATACCGGATAAAAAATTAGGGCGTTACATAGTTCACTTGATTACTCACCACCAGCGCCTCCCCGATGGCCATCCCCATAAACGGTGGCGCGGGACTCATGAAGGCCGTGGCCATCGCGTACGCCGCAAACACTGCCGCCAGCATCGATATCGACGTGATGGCCCGGATCGAGGTGTGCGGAAGGAACACGGCCATGAAGCACGCCACCGGATTGGCCATCGTGCTGAGCGTCACCGTCAGATGGTAGGCCACGTTGCCGTACGGTAAGCAGGAGTAGGACTGGATTCCGGGGAAGAATCCGTTTCCGAACAGGCACAGCACTCCGAGCAGAACCATCAGATAGGTGTAGTTTCGGTTCGAGAGCACTTTGGGCTGCTCGTGCTTGGTTGACGCGGAGGTGGTTGGTTTTTCCGATGGGTTAGATGTGGGGCTGGTCACGACGGTCACGGTGGGTGTCGTTTCGTACGTGTAGTCGTTGCCGTGATTTATGACGACGGCCGCGTACTCCTGGCGGCACCGCTTATGGTTATCAAGTATCGTAAAAGCGATAGTACTGACGATTAAAACGACAAACACAAACACAAAGTATTCGAGCGAGCCGAAGCGCGGCGGCGGGGTGTAGCTGATGAAGTCGGGGGCGTCCGGATCGGTCGAGTTGTTTGGGATGCACTCGGCGTTGCCGCCGACGCCCTGGATGAGGGCCACAATACTTGGCAGGAAGCCGCTGAGGCCTTCACCAATCAAGTACGTGATCAGATAGACGTCCCGAAAGCGTCCCATGTACGGCATGAACAGCACCGAGCTCGTACACCCGACCAGCGCCAGCGCAAACACGCACACGAACATCGCAACAGACCGTTCCGCGCCAAACACAAAAGCCGTTTTCTCGTACAAAAACGCCATACAGATCGCGCCAACCGTCCCGATCACCAGCACCGCGTAGATCATGTACGAGTCCCGAAAGGCGCGCACCCTCTGCAGCGCCGTATACAGCAGCGGTCCCAGATTCCCAAGCTGCGTGATGACCACCAGGTACGACGGCAGGTTCCATCCTTCGGGCGCGTTCGCCACCAGCAGCGGCAGCTGGACGAAGCTCGAGTTGACGCCGATCCAGGCGCCGATGCCGAACAGGATCGCCAGCAGGTCCACCAGCAGACTGCGGTTCTGGAAGGCGTCCCGGACGCCGGTCAGCTTTTGCTTCATGGTCGTTGATTTGCGCAGCAGGCAGCAACTTTCGGTGAGGGCCGCCGACGATGGACTGTGGAAGGGGGGAAAGAGAATCGCACAGGTAGACGGTATAGTTAATGAGCCTGCTAGAAGTGATCAGCTGTATGACGGCGTTTAAACAGAGCAGGCCGTGATTAGATAACGTGGGACGCGATTGATTGCTGTAGAAGAACGTCGGGACGACGATTTCGATGATGATTCGCAACCGGTTGGCATTGAGCGACTGATTCAATGTGAACAACTTGTTGCAAAAGACGTTAATCCTCGGCTCGGTTGTGATTGGGTGGTGTCGATCGAGAAAAATTACCTTAAAGTGGGGTAACTTTGTCTACTTTTGACTATTATTGTGTTTTTTCTTTTTTTTTCATTAAATTTACCATTTTATTAAGGCCGTTGCAACTATTTTTTGAAGTTTATGTCCCTCGACTCTGATCGGGGTCGAGGGGGGGCTAAAAATAAAAACAGTAACAGATTCCCAAAAAAGTGTCCACGTGGTTTATGGATGGTCCCGAAAGAAAATACTTAGTGGGACGATTATGCGTAAAACGATGGGACAAACAGACTTGGTGTTGTTTTCAATGAGTTTCCGAAACAAAGTACTAAATTTTATGTGTTTTTCAAAAAGTAAACGTCAAACTAAACCTAAAAATGACAAAAAGCCGGCAGTATAGAACATACTAGAAAAAAACCGCCTTTAGACGGGCTTCGATTTATGAAATCGCCAAAAATCCATTTTTCAACCAATTTTTGATCTTTCAAAAGCATTGGAAAGAAGAACTCTTATTTTAGATTTTGGAAAAATGGTGGGTTGGAAGTTTTACTTGTTTCATGTGACTTTGCCATTGTATTTTTTAAATGTAATTTTTTTAGGGGTCAATTTTGGTTGTGTTTTTTTTACTAATACCAACTTAATACTCTAAACAGTTTCCATCCTTGCCCTGATAAAAAGTCTAACTAACAGGATATCGTTGCCAAATAAAATTACTATTACTATTAATTAATATTACTAATATTTGCTATGTTTCAAGTAAAAAGAAGTAGGTATGCAACAATTTTTCTAGTGTCCCATACTATGCAGGGTGCCTAGTTAAGTCCGGAAAGTCGGGAAAAAGTCGGGAATTCGCCAAAGTCCACGAAAAATCGGGAAAAAGTCGGGAATGTGTGATTTTTTGTAAAAAAAAGTCGGGAATCCCAAGCATACCTGTTTGAAAAATATTTTCAAACTCTTGAATAATTTTAAAATGTTTTGTACACCTTTGAAATTGATTTCACTCACTTTTGCATCTATATGAGAATGAAAAGGCTTTTTAAGACATAAGACGTTAAAAATCCTAATAAATTTCAGATGATAATTGTGGCATGTATTTGGCCCATTTTTTTATGAATAAAAAGATTGTTATTTATTTTTGACTAAGTTTATCGAACAAATGATAACATAACATATAACTTCAAATAACAACATAACCTGCGTATAGTTATGATTCTGATTCTGTTTCATTTTGCCAAATTGGTTGAATATTTAAAAAATGAATCCAACTTCAGTTTGGCATAGTTTTTATTTGTGGTCAATTTGTTTAAATGTTCATTCAGTCATTTCAAATATTGTTTCCAAATGTTTGATTCCCTTAAACTTTTGTGTGATAGACTATAGATAAAGCTTCGTTTTCAGTTTTCGGAAAACTTAAATATCGAAAATAATACAAACGTTTTTTGTTCTGAATGAAAAAATGGAAAAACTGTTTTACGCTTTAAAAATATTTCAAAATCTTGAAATTGTAAATAAGGCTGGTAAAAAATTTAATCAAAATTTTGGACTCTCAGATATGGTCAGTATATTAATGAATTTACGAAAATATTGTTTTTCTGAAGTTTTACATCTTTTTCCGTTTTGTGCTTGCAAAATTCAAAATTTTTACAAAGTTTAAAAAGCCTTCACCTGATAAGAAATTTATTAATGAACGTCACACAATGTTTTCTCAATAGCTTGAAAAAGATTTTTCATGTTTTTTTTTGCGGGAAAAATTTAATAAAAATTTGCATTGGATTGAATAAATGAATAAGATTTTGTTTGAGTTATAACAAATAAGTTTAGAGATTTATTTAAAAGGAAACATTCGTATGAAATAAGTGCCTTAGTATGAAGTGTTGTCAAACTGAAGTTTTTATTGGACATTGAACATTTTAATGGTGGCACTTCGATAAATCGAAATTGATTCAAAAAATTAAATAGCAACATTTATAAAATTTTAAATGATTCATCGATATTTTTAAATTTTTTGAAAAACAATAATTTTAATCAAGTGAAAAGATATGTATAGATTTGATTAAAAAATATAAAAATAAGAATAAAATTTAAAATGTTGTTATCTTTAACTTTTTGTCATAATCATTTTCATTGCCAGTAGAAACGATCTATTTCTTGAGGTTCTGGGAAAGTCGGAAATTTGAAAATGGGATTTGAGTGGTCACCATGCATACTATGTCTCTACGCATTTTTTTTTTGGAAGTAAAATGATAATGGTGCCATTTTATAGCAAAATATATGAAAAACAAACAAAAAATTAAAAAGTTACTGTAAAAACATGAAACAATTGAGTTAGGCAAATTGTAATGATAGGAAGGTAGTAGAATAGGCCAAATACTATCAAAAACAAACATAAAATACACAAGATAAACGTAAATTAAAATACTAAAAATTAAACAAGGAAAACATAAAACAAGAGAAGTAAAGTTTTTGGTAGAACAAAAGTTGCTCAAAATGACCTCTTCAAAACGGGAAAAATAAAAATTTAAAAAAAATTTGGGCAGTAGAGTGTTAAGGAAACTCTTGCGAAAACAATCATGAAGTTGATCCAGGTGTCAGTCGAGTATCGACCATCGGTTGCTGCGATCGCTGTCTGACATCGAAGTAACGAAGTAAACAAGGGCTTAAAGGGCTACATGTAGATAATCACAAAATTTCAGATTACAGAAAATTCACTAAATTCACTAAAAAGATATTTTCAATAACTCCTGAAGGTTTCATGAAGATATTTCGTGACTGAACTGAGTAAGATACGATTTAAGTTCACAATTTTGCCATGCGCAAAGCGAACGGACAAACTTTATGAACGTTTTTCTCTAAACAACGAGTTGATTTACGGGTGCCACAATATCTCGAGATCTCGAGAAAAGATTAGAAAAATTATGAATGTGTGCTCATACCAACCTCTGACATTTTTCACGGTTTACATGTATGTAACCCCTTAAGCTCTATGTTTATTCCTACTGAGAAGTTTGGCTCGAGCCTCGACTCGATTCAGGCTCGATCTCGAGCCAGATCGATTCGAGGCTCGAGCCAAAATGCTTAGTTCGTTTTAAAGGGTTTCTTATTTTTGATTGTCGAGCTTAAGTATGACCCCTAAACTACGCTAAAGTGATTTGGATTTTTTTAATCCAACATGGCGGCCAAAATGGCGGTGAACAAATATTGACAAAAATCCATTTTGTAATTTAATAGGCCAAATCAAATCTAACTAAAATGGGGCCGTAAAACTCGAATTTGATGTTGAAAGTAAGAAAATTCAATAATATAAACCAAATGTTGTTGGTCGTGATTCGATTATCCGAAGTCCTATACAAAACGCGCCAGTTTTTGCCTTCCTCACTTTACTGAGGAAAGGCTATAAAATCACTCGAAAAACGAACTTTTTAGTTAGACCTACCTTCATTTGTACATATCGACTCAGAATCACCAGCTGAGCAAATGTCTGTGTGTTTGGCTGTATGTAGACATGTGTACCAAATCAATGTCACTGGAATATCTTGTCACAGGCTCAACCGATTTTGGCCGGAATGGTTTTAACCGCCCCGTCTTAACGTCCCCTAAGTTGCTATTTTAATTCAAGCAGTTTTATCATGTATTTAAAAAGTTATGTTAAAAAAAACTGTTACATATTAAATTAAAATTATGGTAAAAAAGGGTGGTTTTTTCATGAAACCCTTACATGTTATATATTTTTAGAAAGCATATGAGAAGACCTTTCTTGTGGATTAAGAATTTTCAAGATCTGACTTACCTATCTAAAATTACAAGCATTTTTAAAAAAAATGGTCTGAATTTACATAACCTCAAATGGTCCCGTCTGATCGCCGAGAAAAAAGCCTTGTAGAGGGATGCCATTTTCCTGAAAGGCGGTGTCTGTATAATCTTGACAAAAAGTCTGTAGGAAGTCTATTTTTTTACGCGTCACTTATTTTTATTAGGACCTCTTGGGTGCTGCGATCATGTTAGGGGAAATCCATAAACCATGTCCAGTGTCCACTTTAGGGGATTGTAATCACTCTATAAATGAGAGGAAGGCACCAACCACCTAAAGGTGGATTATGTAACGTTTTTTTTTAATAAAAACATATTTCAAGCAAAACATTGTATAGATATGTTTTTTCTGCGACACAGAAGGTATTGTTTGAATTGTTAAACCACTGTTGTGTTTGATCACAGTTGAAAACTTATATGTTTGCTCTCAGCAATTTTCTTCATTTGCTCAAAGCTCCGTCTTTTCTCGGTACCTACTAAGATCGCACTAGCAGATAGTAGTGGCCCCAGCTTTTACTACATCGTATTAATTTGTCTTATCAACAAATTGTTTTATTTCCGTGTACAACAAACCATAACTTGTCGCGCGAAACTCATTCAATCGCATGATTTATTTATTGCGAGGAATCTTGTCTTTTTATTTCTAGACGAATCCATTCAACAATCTCACCAAATTAAGAATGTTGCCTCCCAAGAAGGAGCGAGCTCAAAGATCAAACGGGGGTCAGCTTCCGATTGTGTGATATGAAAAAGAAGGAGCTCGTGTTTTACAAATTACCGACAAACGAGAGGCGGTTGTTTAACTTTTTTTTCTGGAACACAAGATGTGCTACTTTGTAAGTCGCTGGCAATCTGGCTTGTTTGTTTTGTTTTGGGGACATTATTTAAAAATATGGTCGCCATAACAGTTGCAAATATTTGCACAACAAATCGTTCAGAGTCAAGCCGTGAGATCAGATTTTTTTTAAAGTCACTTTCGAATAAAGTGCAACATTGTTGCCTATCAGGGAACATCATTCTTATCGGGGTTGGTGCGTCAATTGCACCTATTAGACTGAAATTTGGTTTAATGATGCAGTTATTAGATTGTGGTGACATATTTTAAAATGTCGCATTCATCCTTGGTGCAAAAATGAAATAGGTATTCATTCCCTTCCCTTTAAGAAGTTTAACCGACGACGTTTAACTCAATTTGATAACGAAATTGTCCAATTTTATATTGGGGAAGCCCAATATAACTCGATTTGCCGTCACGCAATGAAATCTTATTGCGCCTTGTTTGATTATCACCTCGGAAGGAACATGTCTCAAGAGTGCAATTGTTTTATTGATCTGCAATAAATCATGCAATCAGAAAGTGATTTTGAGACTGAACAAAGAACGATTCGGTTACATTTAAACAAATCCAGATTGAGGCAATCTATAAGCCACGTAAATATATATATATTTTTTTTGAAATTCCAAATGTGCTTTTTTGTAGTCCCCTAGAACGGATGTTAGACAAAAGGTTAAAAGACCTTGGGTCTAAAGCATAGGAAGTTAATAGACACTGGACAACAAGTCTAAAATGAAAAAAAAAATGTCTTAATTATTATAAATAATTCAATAAAAAAATCTTTCAAAATTATTTTTGTATATCGAAATTAGTTTTATTTTCATTCTTTAAAAGTTGTGTATTCTTGCGTCTGTATTTTTTGAATGAGTTTTTTTTCTATTCATTTTAAACAGTTCATTAATGTCTGAAAAAAAATCAAGCATAATTTTTATCCTTTGAAACCAACATTTCTTGTCTAAAGGAGGTATTAGACTACGGCAAACAAACTAACAAACTCGCACATTTTGACAGTTTGTATGCGTTATTTGTTCGCCAGCAGAGCAGTTCTCTACGGAATCGGTCTTTTTTCTTTAATTTTAATTTTTGTATTTTTTAATCCGGCTGAAACTTTTTTGGTGCCTTCGGTATGCCCAAAGAAGCCATTTTGCATCATTAGTTTGTCCATATAATTTTCCATACAAATTCGGCAGCTGTCCATACAAAAATGATGTATGAAAATTCAAAAATCTGTATCTTTTGAAGGAATTTTTTGATCGATTTGGTGTCTTTGGCAAAGTTGTAGGTATGGATATGGACTACACTGAAAAAAAATGATACACGGTAAAAAAAAATTTGATGATTTTTAATTTAACTTTTTGTCACTAAAACTTGATTTGCAAAAAAACACTTTTTTTATTTTTTTTATTTTTTGATATGTTTTAGAGGACATCAAATTTTTCAATTTTTCAAACTTTTCAGAAATTTCCAGAATGGGCAAAAAATCTTTGACCGAGTTATAATTTTTTGAATCAATACAGATTTAAAAAAAATCGAAATATTGGTCGCAAAAAATTTTCAACTTCATTTTTCGATGTAAAATCGAATTTGCAATCAAAAAGTACTGCAGTAAATTTTTGATAAAGTGCACCGTTTCCAAGTTATAACCATTTTTAGGTAACTTTTTTGAAAATAGTCACAGTTTTTCATTTTTTAAAAATAGTGCCCATGTTTGCCCACTATTGAAAAAAATATTTAAATCAAGACTAACATTTCAAATGGGCGTAATATTGAATGTTTGGCCCGATTGAAATGTTAGTCTTGAATTTAAATTTTTGAAAATATTTTTTTCGAAAAGATCGGAAAATTTTACGAATGTTTCATGTTTTAACATTGTAAATCGGACCTATAGTTGCTGAGATATCGACATCAGAAAATGGTGGGTTGTTTGGGTGAGACTTAGAAAACATCAATTTTTCTGTTTTTTAACCTTTGCATGGCAATATCTCAGCAACTAAAAAGCAAAATATAGAGAATTTTCTCAGCATTTCAAACATATTTTTTTCAATAGTGGGCAAACATGGGCACCGAAATCTCAGAGAATTGCTCAACATTTGTTTGCAGAAACGTCAGCTTGCATACATTTTGTCTTGTTTGCGAGTTAATCGCAAACAAGTTTGCTTGTTTGGCAAACTGTCAAATTCGAAAAAGTGCGAGTTTGTTTGTTGGTTTGCCATAGTGTAATAGCTCCTTAAGTATTGTTTGTCAGTTATTTTTTATTTTTTCAAACAGTAGAAGTTATTGAGATAGAAAGATTTATGAGAAAAAGTCTGAACTTTGTTCAAAACTTTGTTAGTGTTTTTAAAATGTTATATCATTTCAATAAAATGTAGGTATTCCCCTTCTTGATTTTTTTTTTTGTAGATTTTTGATGAACTTTTTTTTAATAGTTGAAAGGGATGTTTTCTAATTCAAGCATATTTTTTATATTCTTTCAAATCAAAAATTCAGCAATTTAGAAATTTGACGATTGTAAAATTTATAAATTCATGAATTTTAAAAATCTACATTTTAGATGTAACCCTCTACAACCTAACCCCGCCTTTAGACGGGCTTCGATCTGAAAAATCGCCAAAAACCCATTTTCAACCAATTTTTGATCTTTAAAATGCATTGGATAAAAATAATTCTTAAAATTTTAGAAAATTTTAGGGTTGGAAGTTTGAATTATTTTATGTGACTTTGCCAACGCTTATGGCCTATCTACAATCACTTAGCTTAGAAAATTTCACTTAGCTTAGGAATTTGAATCAATGGAAATGAAGCCGAGCTTCTACAATGGAAAAGTAATCAAATTAGAAACTGACGTATGGTTTGAAAAATTTCAAAATCTACGGTAAGTTGACGTTTCAATATCAAAGGTAAACAAACAACTGCATAGCAACGTATATCAGCCCAGCAAAATTTCTAAGTTGATTGTGGATGACGGCCGTAAGTTGCGTACTTTCCTAAGTAACTACTTTACTTAGATGTTCTAAGCTAAGTGATTGTAGATAGGCCATTAAAAAAAATGTTTTTTGGGGGTCAACTTTGGCTGTGTTTTTTACTAACATCTATCTATATATATATATAAAATTTCGCGGTTTTGTTCGAACGCGAATAAATTCAACACGGAGCGTCGGATCGAGGTGCTCTTTGTTGCGTTGGGTTCGGATAAGTCCAAGGAAGGTTCTTACGCCAAAAAGTAACATCTTTGGCCACTCTGGAACCGATTCCGGGAAATTTGCAGATTGTATGGGAAAAGTTACGTAAAATCAAATTTTGATCACAGGAGGCTGAATAAGCAAAAAAGTTAAAAACGTCAACAAACGAAAGAAGGCAGAACGAAGTTTGTCGGGTAAGGCTTGTTTCCTATAATTTAAGTAAAAATAAGTATGCAGTAATTTTTGTAGTGTCTCAGACGCATTTTTTAACAATTTAAATAATAATTGTTGCGGCCGATTGCCTCAACCCGGACGGTTTCGATGGTATTTTCGCGGGACTGTAAACCACGTTCTGGCACGGCAATAAATCACTCGTTTTTCTCTATTAAACACTTTCGACCGATTTATTTACACGACTTGACTCTACAAAGTTTGCGAACGGAATGAATTTTGGTTCGGTTTCCTTTTTCTCCTCTTCTTTTCGCGCGCTTTTCGTTCGCGATAAATCTGACGATCAGGTTGCCGTTGCTTTTCACCGTTGACGTTTTGACAGCGGCGCGGGGGGTTTGCCAATCGCAGCAACCAGTGTTGCCAATTGTCAGAAATTTTTATTTTACGCTTGAAGAGCCTCGGAAACGGACGCGATGGCGAATATTCTCCCGCCCGGCTGCGAAGCTGAAACTCCTTCAAACCGCAAGTCTTCGTCACAAATGACCCGGAGTAACTGGTTCGCTCCCCGGATGGTATTTCGACGATGGCCAGCTTTAAGCCGCCGCAGGACGGTGCAGGATCGTCGATCAGCTCAACGGTTTTTGGTGGAAGCTTGTCTTCGCTACGGACGGCGTCCGACTCAACACCACGGAGCGGGGTGGTGATGTCTTTGAGCTCGTTCAACGATCTCGGGCATTCGAGCCACTCCATCATCATCCATTCTGGCAGTGGGTCTGCCCAGGCGGGGTTGTCGGTGATGACAGAGTACTGTGATTTCGAGCCAGGTGGATCGGAACGACTGCGTTCAAGCTGGGTGAATCTTCTCAAGGCTTGGGACTGGTCGTCGACGGTATTTCTAAACGGAAGTTGAATAACGTAGCGGCTGCTCTCGTCGCTGCGGTGGGTTGGTGAGACAAGCTTGTCGAAATTCTCGGCGGAGGGGGGTGTTGAGTCTGTCAGCTCTTCAACTGATACTTCTACGGCATCTTCCAGGATATCCAGGCGCACATTATTGGAATGGACGATAGGAAGACTCACCTGGTCGAGCGGGTCATAGGTGCCCGTGACTATCCATCCCAGATCTGTCTCTCGGAGCGTGACGGCGCCGTTGAGCAGCTTCACCTTGTCCGACCTCAGCAGATCCCACACGTAGTTGGACGCAATCACCAGGTCAATGTCGTTGGGTTCGAAGAACTGCGGATCTGCGAGGCGAACGCCACTTGGAATTTTCCATCCAGACGTGTCAATTCTCACGGATGGAATAATCCCAGTTGGCTTCTCCGAGATGAGACAGGAAATGCTATCCCGGAAGTTGGTGTATCTTGAAGAGAGGTTCAGGATGACGCTGCTCCTCGCCGGTGTCTTGACGGCGTTTGCTCCAATCAGCATCACGTTGCACTTTGTCAGCGGTAGCTCGAGCTTACGTGCCATCGCCGCTGACAGGATGTGGGCTTGCGATCCGGAATCCAGGAGTGCGCGACACGGGTGCAGTCGACCGTGCTTGTCCACCACGTTAACGACTGCTGTCTGCAACAGCACAGGTCGGGAGGTTTGCAGCAGCCCGCTGTTGCAGCACGACGTCGTCTGCTCCTCGCTGGCGTCGGCGTTCTCATTGCTGGAACCATTGGCCGCTTGTTCAGTGGCTGGTGGAGGCTTAAGCGCAGCCTCAGACTTCGGCGATGCTTGTTCTTTCGGTGAGTCCTTGTGGAGTAGGTTGTGGTGCCTCTCTCCACACTTACACGTCCTCTCGGAGGGACACTTCCTGACCAGATGGCCGGTTCTCAGGCAGTTGTAGCAGGCTCGTGTCTCTCTCACCTTCTCCAGCCTCTGTGGGACTGACATGCTACAGAAGGCACTGCACTTGTAATTCGGATGGTTGCCACCGCAAAGCTCGCACACCACCTCGCTTGTGGTCGTGGCCGCAGTGAACACATTCACCGAAGGTTTCGTGGCAGATGGCATCTTAGAGACTGTCGGCTTGACAGCAGATGCCTCTGGGTCGGACAGCTCACATCGCTCGAGAATGTGGCATTGCTTCCTCAAGAAGTCAACGGTCGCTTGATATGTCGGTAGCTCACCCTTCTCAATCGTCGCTTCCCAGAGCTCTCGTGTCTCGCGGTCCAGGGCAGCTGCGAGGATGTTGACCACGATGAGCTCCGACACTCCCAACAGCTCTTGCTTGTGGAAGCGTAGACCTTCGACGTGCCTGGAACACCGCTCGACGACATCTCGCAACTCCGTCGATGACCGCTTTTCCATCTTTTTCAGCTGCAAGATGCCTTGGATGTGGAGATCGATGATCAGCCGCGTGTTCTCGTACTGCTCCTCCAGTTCCTTCCACGCTCCCCGGTAGTTATTATCCTGGATGGTTCGTAGGTCGATCTTCCCTTCCGCTTCACCAACGAGCGCCTTGTCCAGGTGGTACAGCTTGACGGCATCGGAATCGGACGAATTGCGCATCAAGTCCTGGAACATGGCCTTGAACTTTGACCAGTTCTCGTAACGTCCGTCGAACGTTGGGAGTGGAGCACGCAACGCTTGCTGGTGGATAATGACCTGTTGTGCGGCTTGGACAGCCGGAAGCACAACCTGGGCAGGTCTTTCATGCGCGGTCAGCAGCATTTCCAACGCGACCAGCGTTCGGTTGTAGAGCTGCTCGAACTCCAACCACTTTTCCTCCTGCTGTTTGGACACCTCATCTGTCTCCACCAGGTCCAAAATCTTGTCGTGAATTTCGTGACACTCACCGTAGTATTTCTCCACGTTGCGCTGATGGACTCTCAGCTGCGGCGGGGCCACGTCGGCTTCCCGTGGTTGGGCGCCTGCTTGGGCACCTGGCTGGGCGCTTGGTTGCACGGCATGCAAAACTCGCGTGAGCTTTCCCTTCACCAAGCTTCGCTTCTTCGAAAGCGCCTTGATTTCACCGTCCGCCATCTTTGCCTTCTTTTTCTCCCACAGCTTCTTCGGCGTCAGCGGTTTCACTGGGGACGGCACTAGCACTTCGACGACGGGTTTCTTCTCCTCAACTTCTTCTTCGCTTTCCGGTTCCGTGTGCAGCTTCAGGAGCGACCGCCACATAGAGTCAGACCAGCAACGCTTGTGCCGCCTGCACTCTACGGATTGTTCCACTCGTGGGAACCACTACAAAATGGCGTCGCTGCGCTTCTTCACTGCTCACTCACTCCACGAAACTTTCTGGCACTTCTTTTGCGGGCTCTTGCCGCCACTGTTTCCGCCGTTGCAGGCCACGGAGTCGCCTTCCGGAAGGATCTTTTCTCACTTCCAGAGCACACACTCGAAATCTTTTTCCGGTTGTGTTCTTCCGCTCGCACGATTTTCCGGAATCCACTGAACACTTCACTCTCGGATCCGACGGTCGAATGTCCAAATGTCCGGTACGAATGGACCAAATGTTGCGGCCGATTGCCTCAACCCGGACGGTTTCGATGGTATTTTCGCGGGACTGTAAACCACGTTCTGGCACGGCAATAAAACACTCGTTTTTCTCTATAAAACTCTATCGACCGATTTATTTACACGGCTTGACTCTACAAAGTTTGCGAACGGAATGAATTTTGGTTCGATTTCCTTTTTCTCCCCTTCTTTGCGCGCGCTTTTCGTTCGCGCTAAATCTGACGATCAGGTTGCCGTTGCTTTTCGCCGTTGACGTTTTGACAGCGGCGCGGGGGGTTTGCCAATCGCAGCAACCAGTGTTGCCAATTGTCAGAAATTTTTATTTTACGCTTGAAGAGCCTCGGAAACGGACGCGATGGCGAATAATAATGGTGCCAGAAAATACAAGTAAACAACTGAAAAAGTGACTGTAAAATCATGAAAAAATTAGATAGGCAAAATGTAATGATAGGAGCTGGTAGAATAGGCTAAATACTAACGAAAACAAACATAAACCAAACAAGAAAAATACAAATTAAAATACTAAAAATAAAACATGAAAACATAAAACAAGAGAACGGAAGTTTTTCGTAGAACAAAAGTTGCTCAAAATTACCTCCTAAACACGGGAAAAATAAAAAAAATGAAAAAAAATGTGGGCAGTAGAGGGTTAAGGCCGTTGCAAATATTCGTTGAAGTTTACCAAAGTCGAGGGGTGGGTGCCAAAAAAAAAGCAAAAAAATTTAAATTACGAGCCATGGTTTGAACTTCAAGCGATTATAGAATGAGCTCAAATTTGGAATTTAGCCTAGTGATGGACCAATCGAGAAAGCCCAGATTTGGACCACCCTAATAGCGGCATTGATGAATTTAAAAGTTAAAAATTTAATAATTTAAGTATCAAATAATTTAAGAATTGGGTACTAAAATTAGGCTTAAATTTGTGATATTTTTGCATACAAGCTTAATTTTCTAAGTAAAATCACAATTTGTACGTCTGCAAAGGATTACAATGGGGTTTTAAATAAATTTAAAAAAAAATAACTTCGCGGCCCTTCTTGACAGAAAAGTTTCTACTTGACCTTGACAGCTCGTTCCAGGGGGACCATAGTTGATCCATCACAAAAAAGTTGTCTTGCCAATTTTTTTTTTTGCATTAAAACGAAAAAAAAGTGATCAGAAATGATTTTTAATCTTATTTTTTAACCGTTGTACATAAAAATTGACAAAAATGGTCAAACCTCAAAATATTCGCAATTCGCAATTTTCAGTGTAAGAACGGGCCTTGACCGATCTTATGCACCAGGTTCCCGACGAACACGCACTGCCCTTACACCTACATCTCACCCTTGCTCTGAGTCAGTACGAGCAGCACGCTAGAACACGCTTTGAGTGTTCGTGCCAGGCATGCACACCTTCTTTTCCGGTTACGCATTTTAACTCGGCCGGGGGTGGTACATTACGTAGGGTTTGATGCAAGTATAAGCGCCTAACCATTTAAAGTGTGCCTATCAACTTTCATTAAAGCAAAAACTGTTTTATTTTTAGTTTGAATTCAAAAATTAGTTGTTATTTTACTGTGTTTTGTTTTCTCCTGAAATCTTTCCTAGTGTTGAGTCGTGTTTTTATGTTGCTATTTCTTTTGTCGCGGTGTTTTGTTACAACTTTTGGTCCTAAGCATTTTATAAAAGTTTTTCAAAAGTACAATAGTAATATTTGTGTTAATTCTTTGATCACTCCAAAAATTGAGTAAGGGCTCGAACCTCATTTGTTTGAAGAAAAGGGTGAAGATTGAAAACAATGGACAGTGAAAGAAATATACTATTTGAAGAATCAATAGTAAAAAAAAAAGATAGTAATTTATGAAGTAGATAAAGAAATTAACAATAATTAATAAATAGAGGTAACAAACAAGCTTAGACTGTATTGAGCGCAATTTATAGGGCAGATGAAAAATTATTCAAATAGATAAATAAAGAAAAGGCAGATGATAACAAAATTGACATCGCTGCCAAATTAAGGGAAAGCAGAAAGTATGTTACAGCAGCATCAATTGGTAAAATAGAGTGAAAAAGCGTTGAGAATTAAGAGAATCAAATGAGTAAAATCGAAATCAAATGGAGGATAGTAAACAGAAGCCGCGTTAGAAAATCAGTGAAACAAAAATAAACAGAAGATAGGTGGTAGCTGAGAATGAAGAGAAGAGAAACCCCGTTGTGCGATGTTTCAGGTACATCCACAGCAGTTGACTCAACATACTGCGAATCAAAACAATACCGTCTACAATCACAAATTACTTCCCTTTCCCACATTGTCGCGCCCCTTTCTTTTAGCCGTCTCGACTTTGACCCGCGGTAGTCAAAGGTTTACGATCCGTTTCCACAGGCCACCAGCTAGGTCATCATGAAAACCAAGCCAACGTGGAGGTAAGAAAATAGGACACTTGCAAGGAACCAGAGCTATACTGTCTTGATCAAGTATGATCTAACAGGACTACGGACGTAGTCAGTGACGCTCCTTCCAGGATGTTCCTCGCCTGAGCGTCAACTGAAGTGGTATCATCAGCATCATTCGCACTTGGCCTGCAAAATGGTCAAACCTCAAAATATTTAACTTTTTCGTCAATAAAACGATATATTCATGAGCATCTTTATTTTCAAAGGCTTGCAAAAATGATTCTTTCCAAAAACTCGTAACTCATTCAATAAGCACTCATTTTGCCGATATTTCGTTGAAGAGTGAAGGGGGACTTCTTCTCTTTCAGTGAGTGCCCAGTGATTTTTTTATTGCAGATTCTTCTACTTGTTTTTGAATTTTGATTCAACTTAATTTTCAAAAAGTCGTTTCTGAACAGGAGCAGTTGAGTGGAAGTGGAAATGTGTCCAGATTAGCGTGGTCGCACAGCTTTCTTAGGGCTAATCCAGTGCTAAATCCAACACCTCACTAGGGCAAACAATTAAACTGATGCCATAAATCTACAGTTTCACATGGTAAAACCACACATCTCAGCTCCAACACGCTCTTTTGTTACCAATCGCCACCACGTTATCGCCCAGCCCAAACCCACTAAATCTTCCAGTCACACTTGGGTAAGCAAACCGTTGCAGTAATCATTCCGTACCTTCAGCAAAACCTTCAACTCACCTCACTATCAAGCAGTCTGCTTCTCCACCTGCCGTGTTCGCTGCAATCGCTCCACCACCGGTAGAAGAGGTATCCGCACTTCGCGACCGCCGGGACTCGACTGCCGAAGACACCGTGACGACCGCGACGTTACCGGCGGCGGCTCCGCCGCCATCGTATTCGGCCTCAGCTCCGTCTCTGCTATCAGCCGAGGGGCTCATATTCACCACACAGAGATTGGCAATTGAAGAAGCGTTTGCTCTCTCGCTGAGATTCGCGAGGTTCTTCGATTGGGATGCCTTGACCTCCGACTTTGATCTATTGAAGTTAATTAGACTCGCGTGATTGCGGAGCGAGATTGATCACTTTTGAGGGTTTTTATTGCCTACAAGAAACGAAATTTGAGTTTAATTGATTCGAATTCATTGAATTTTTAGTTTGGTGAAGTTGATCTACCATGCGTCTCCACCAAATTACATTAGTGGAGATCATTTGATGGAGACGCATGGTATTTCACTTCTTTTTTAAGAGTGCAACATCTCAAAAAGTTGCATTGTAATCGTTCAAGATTACACAACGCAGTCTTTTTAAAGATGACTTTGTTCTGCAAACTACAAAAACGACTGCAATTCGATTCTACCTTCAAATTTAATCAATACTCACGCTTGCACGACCTTCCCGCCTTATCAACCTTATCAATCGCCGTTCCCAGCTGTTCCGATATCGCAGAAAAAATAACTTCACCAAGGTGATTCAGCAGCTTCCAGTCGCGACCAAAGTTCGTGCCAGACTGAACTCGCTGATGCGACCAACTATTCGAGCATCGTTGCGTCACCACACTCTTTCCTCTCTCTTGGTCGTGTCACAATTGATAGTTGAAAACTTTTTCCCTTAAACTTGACCCTCCTTCGGCTTCAGCTTTCCAACATAATTCACCGACTGATAATAATAGTTGGGGCCGATAAGTGTGTCAGTCACGTTTCTCCTGGGAGCGCATTGTGTAATCAGCTTGTTATCACCTCTTCCTCCTAGTCTGTCGCGTTAATCTTCACCAAAGTTCTTAATTTTAGAAACAGACCAAACCCACCAAAGGGAGAAGGGCCTTGGACTTGGACGAGTTGGACGTGGCGCCGCCGGTTTGGGACTTTGTACCTGCTGCTGAATCAGCAAAAAAAAGCAATAATTATGGATCTATTTCTGGGGCAAGACTGAGGTTGTTCCAACTTGTCGATATGTATAAAATGATATGCTGCCACCTGGAAATTTGTAAAATATCACAAATTAGTCCCACTTTTCATGCTAATTGGTTATGCTTGAAAGGTTTATTACCTCTTTTCCTCTAGTTTTTACATGCAAACACCGAAGAATTAATTCCCAATAAGTTACGTCGATTTCTTTTTTTGCTGATAGTGGCTGAAATAGTAAACCCTTGCACACATCTACTCAACTTCTCGCTTAGTCACAGATACACACACGTGCTTTTTGTTTACGTTTGTTCTGTACGGCGACCTTTTTTTTGCAATCGGTACCGAAACGTTATGAAATACCGACTTGCATGTGGGAATGAAACTGACAGGTCTGAATAACTATAACAACAAAAAAAACTGTGAACCTGTGTTGGTGTGGTACCTTAAACGCGAGACAGTGACAAAGTGAAACAAGTGCCAAAAACGGCCACTGTGAGTAAAGTGGCGCTGGTGAGAAATGAAGCACAGGAAAAACGAATGTGTTGTTTTTTCGTAATATTTTTTGACATCTTGCCTATTTATGCCCCGACAAATTATTACGGATTCATGATAAAGTACGGTATGCTGATCGGAAGGAACGCGGTCAAGAAATGTTGCGTGTTCTTTTCGTGACCCCCCAAGAAAAGTTGACAGTTCGGTATGAGCGCGATTGACGGTGTGCGCGCTTGAGTTTCTTTTGAGGAAAAAATTAAAAGATTGAAAATATTCAAAAGTTAAAATTAAATAGATTTAAAAAATATATTCAAAAACTTTAAACAACAATTAAGAAATCAATAATTGAAAATTTCTTTAAAAAAAAACAGAAAATTAAAAATTCTTAAAGTTTAAAACTAGAAAAACTAAAATTAAAAAATTATGTAATTATGAAATAAGGAAATTTTAAAATTATGTAATTATGTAATAAGGAAATTAAAAAATTAGGAAATTAGGAAATCAGGGAATAACGAAAAATGGGAATTATGATATAAGCAAATTAGTAAAATAAAGAAAATAAGAAAGTTAGGAAATAATTAAATAAGGAAACAAGGAAATTAACAAATTAAGAAATTAGGAAATTAGTAAGTCAGAAATTTTGGAAATTATAATATAAGGCTGGTACAAATGCTTAATTTTTTTCTTGAATTCTTAAATTCTTAAATTCTTAAATTTTTAAATTCTTAAATTCTTAGGTTCTTAAATTCTTAAATTCTTAAATTCTTAAATTCTTACATTCTTAAATTCTTAAATTCTTAAATTCTTAAATTCTTAAATTCTTAAATTCTTAAATTCTTAAATTCTTAAATTCTCAAATTCTTAAGTTCTTAAATTCTTAAATTCTTAAATTCTTAAATTCTTAAATTCTTAAATTCTTAAATTCTTAAATTCTTAAATTCTTAAATTCTTAAATTCTTAATTTCTTAAATTCTTAAATTCTTAAATTCTTAAATTCTTAAATTCTTAAATTCTTAAATTCTTAAATTCTTAAATTCTTAAATTCTTAAATTCTTAAATTCTTAAATTCTTAAATTCTTAAATTCTTAAATTCTTAAATTCTTAAATTCTCAAATTCTTAAATTCTTAATTTTTCATTCTAGATTTTTTTAATTTTAGAAGAAATAGAGTTTTTGATTGTTATAATTTCAAGGTTTTCTTAAATTTGTAATTACGAATTTCTATGTTTCCGATTTTTAAAACTTTTGAAATTTCGACTTGTACATTCGTTCCGAGTTTAACATTTTTGAGCTTTTGAGTTTATAAAATCTTTAATATTAAAATTATTATTATTCATTCCAAATTTTATATATTTGTTGAAATTTTCTTTATTATTTAAAAAAAATTATTTGAAATTTCTGAAATGTTTGATTTTTCATAATTTGTTGTTAGGTTGGATTTCAAAATTTCAGATTATTATTGTATTTTCAGTAAGAACATAGACATTTGTATGATTATTGTCAAGTTTAATTTCACTTTGATTTACTGCATTTTGGTCCGCGAGTGTGGATCAATCGGACAGCGCAAGGGACTCGTAATATGGGTACTAGCAATAAATAGTTGGTGACACGATGGCCGACATCTATAAAGACAACTTCTTTTTTTACTCCATTTCGACCAAAAAACTAAATCTGTCCTTTAAATTTCAATATTTTGCATTTTGAGATTCGGCGGGAATTTTAAATATTATTATATCCAATATAAAATTATTTAAACTTGTGTAGTTATCAGTCGCATTCGAAAAAGAAAATGGCAATTCTTTGATTTTTTCATCAAAACATATTGCAAATAAGCACCGCGCGAAGAAACGTCATACGCAATCTTTCCGTTTCTGTTACTTTTCAGCTGCGTACCGCTTAAGAAAAATCTTTTCGTGACCCTTTCCTTGACCGTTTCTTGGGCGTTTTTTTATATGGAGTTTTGCGTTCCTTCCGATCTGCATACCAGTCTTAAAGGGTGATGTTTTATTCAAAGGCCGGCTACAAAATTATGAGAAATAAATGTAGGGAATGAGTGCGGGTACAGCAACATTAAAATGCAGAGCATTTTTTTTTGTAGTGAACTATACCACAAATAGTTTTCACTACATGGGAAATTAGTTGTTAGGAACACCGATTTTATTACGGTTGCCATCTCTTTCTAGCAAAAGTCAGCTCAATCGGAGTTCAATTCGAATCGTATACGAATTACGTTTTAACAACCGGTACGTACACGGTCTGTTTAAGTTTACTGGGTGTCGGGGGCCCATCTCACGATTCACGATCTTATTCCGTTAATGTATTTCAAGTATCTAGCTAATTCTTCAAAATTAAGCTATGGAAAACTCTATGTCCACATATCAAAACTTTACGTAGTCTACGCCATTCCGGTTATGTCTGTGACATAACTACTTTGACTTTTTCGAGTGCTTTTATAGCTTTTCCTCAGTAAGGTGAACTGCAGATGAGCAATTATCTACGAAATCAGCCGATTTCAACCATTTTTATTTTTTGATTTTTTTTTATTTGGCTCAAAATTGGTGGGGGCCTTTTCTATGACCAAAGAATTAATGTTGTGTCATTGGTTCACCCATAAAAGTCTCCATACAATTTTGGCAGCTGTTAATACAAAAATAGTACGTAAATATTTGAAAATCTGTAACTTTTCAAGGAAATTTTGACATAGGACTATGTCTTTACTTACTATATTGGGGGGCCAGTTCAGAAATTCGATCCAAAGCGTCACATTTAAGCGTTAAAAAAGGGGACATTTTGAACGCTTATATCTTTTTTCCCTGTGAATCAATCCAGACGGTTGGACCACCAATCGAAAGAGGAAGACTTCAGCTATTGTTTAACTACATAGATAGTTTGACTAAACATAGTTAAAACACTTAAAACATGCAATCAAAATGAGTAATTTTTCAGTACAAATCGGACAGATGACCAATCAGAGCGAGCGTATGCATTCGAGGCCGCGCCCCTTTTGTGCCGTTCTCCGGCTGTGCCGCTATTTAAGCAGAAAATTTCGCAAAAGCAAGTCACTTTGGAACGAGCACTCGAACTGTGCACGTCGGGCAGGCGCGGAGCAGCAGCAGCAGCAGCGGCCAATAGAAGAAGAGGACCAGCAACCAGAAGGAAGAACCACCAGCAGCAGAAGGAGGAAATTCGAGCGAAGCGGACCGCGTTGAAGCCACTATGATGCGGCGGTTCTCATGAAAAATTTCGAATTGGTGGTGGAAAAAACCTGGAGTGGCCGGTACCCTCAAAGAAGGTTCCCCCGGGGCCTGGGGGAACTTTTACTGAACCATACGAGTTGTGGCAATATGGGTATCAAAATTCATGCTTTTTGATTCTGAACATAATAATGGCCATTTTGACAGTAGTGGCCACAACCTGGAGTGGCCGGTACCCTCAAAGAAGGTTCCCCCGGGGCCTGGGGGGACATTTACAGAACCATACGAGTTGTGGCATAATGGGTATCAAAACTCATGTTTTTTGATACTGAACATAATAATGGCCATTTCGACAGTAGTGGCCACAACCTGGAGTGGCCGGTGCCCTCAAAGAAGGTTCCCCCGGGGCCCGGGGGGACATTTACAGAACCATACGAGTTGTGGCAATATGGGTATCAAAATTCATGGTTTTTGATTCTGAACATAATAATGGCCATTTTGACAGTAGTGGCCACAACCTGGAGTGGCCGGTACCCTCAAAGAAGGTTCCCCCGGGGCCTGGGGGGACATTTACAGAACCATACGAGTTGTGGCATAATGGGTATCAAAACTCATGTTTTTTGATACTGAACATAATAATGGCCATTTCGACAGTAGTGGCCACAACCTGGAGTGGCCGGTACCCTCAAAGAAGGTTCCCCCGGGGCCTGGGGGGACATTTACAGAACCATACGAGTTGTGGCAATATGGGTATCAAAATTCATGATTTTTTGATACTGAACATGATAATGGCCATTTCGACCGTGGTGGCCACAACCTGGAGTGGCCGCTGCCCTCAAAGAAGGTTCCCCCGGGGCCTGGGAGGACATTTACAGAACGAGTTGTTGCAATATGGGTATCAAAATTCATGATTTTTGATACTGTACATGAAAATTGACATTCCGAGAGTAGTGGCCACAACCTGGAGTGGCCGGTGATCTCAAAGAAGGTTCCCCCGGGGCCTCGAGGGTCTTTTACAGAACCATACGAGTTGTGGCAATATGGGTATCAAAATTCATGGTTTTTGATACTGAACATGAAAATTGACATTTCGACAGTAGTGGCCACAACCTGGAGTTGCCGGTGCCCTCATGGAAGGTTCACCTTGGGAGAACATTTATGACAATTTTGCCGACAAATCTATGAAACAAAATAAAATAATCTTATTCCAGATTTCACTAGCAATCCAACAACAATTTCAAATTGTTCGGTCCTATGTCTTTCGGTTATGTCTCTGACATACCATCTTGAACTATTTGATTGATTTGGTGTCTTCGGCAAAGTTGGATGTATCCAGCTTTTTAAGCGAAAATGGCGTTCGAATGGTGAACGCCCGAAATGTCAAAATCACGCAGTGGTACCAACATTACGAAAAAAGTGTGCCATGGCATGACAGCCGTATTTTTTCTAATGTTGGTGCTACTGCGCGATTTTGACATTTCGGACGTTCAACATTCGAACGCCATCTTCGCTTAATGTGCAGCCGTTGATCATTTTTGAAGAAAATTGATCATCTCTATAAAATATTCTGTATTAAATTCAATGTAACGAATTTCAGCACCAAAAGGAATCAGCATGTGCCGGTTGTTGCCTTCTTGAAGCCACTGAAAGAATTTTTGATCTTAATCAATTGTGCTTCAAAATTTATATAATTTTGTGGCACAGTCATTGACGTCCTAGTTGGCAATCATTGATTAATGACGATTTCCATAACTTTACAAGGAATGGGATAATCGTTACCAAAAGGAATCAGCATGTGTAGGGCACTATTCTAAAAAACCTGTAGAAGGAATTTTGTCAAAATATTTAAAGCGACGCAAAATTTATAACTTTGAACAAAAAATCATGACAATGATGGAAGTCTTCACGTTAAAAACTATTCAGAAAAAATAAGTACACGGAAAAATTGGTGATGTTTAAATTAAGTATTTTCACAGGTCTGTGGTATTTTTCACCAAATTTTTTTTTTCCAAAAATCCATATTTTGAAATTTTTGATTTTTTTAATATGTTTTAGGGAACAAAACTCTGCATTTTTTAAGCCATTCAAAAGTTTGCACCAGAATTTTGCCGACGAGATATGATTTTTTTGAAATAGTGATTAATATTGTAAAAAAAATAATTTTTGCACTTTTAAATTTGTTAACCTTATTTTTTAATGTGGCAATTTTTGAATTTGCAATCGAAAAGTACTTCGCCATTTGTTTGATTAATTGCACCGTTTTCATAATAAAGTCATTCAATGTTAAAATTTTTCCGAAAAAAATCTGAAGTTTTTTAAGTCTCACCAAAACAACCTTCCAATTCCTAATATTGATATCTCAGCAACTAATTGTCCGATTTGCAATGTTAAAAAAAGTAACATTCGTGAAATTTTTCGATCCTTTCGAAAAGATCTTTTCTAATTTTTGAATCAAGACTACCATTTCAAATGTGCAAACATTCAATATTACGCATTTTTAAATGTTTGTCTTGATTTTTTTAAATATTGTTTTCGAAAAGATCTTTAAATTTAATTGATAAATTTTCCATGGAATGGATGGATGGAAGCTTAGATGTAAAAGAGGTTTGCAATTGCCTCATCAATCAAGCCTTCGAACATCTAGTTTCGAGTAGGAATCGAGAACGCCAAGGCAATGTAGAGCGAATAATTTGAAATGATTTCTTTTTGGAGTTTGTTTTTATCTGTAGAAAAAAAAAATAAAAACATGCTTAACAAATTATCATGTATCATTTCGAGATCGATTCCTTGCGCTTTCTAATGTTCAATAAAGTTGTTCCCTGGATCTTGAAGGTAATTTCTTTCAAAATAGAGTGAACACTCACTTGTTTAAGTATTTAAAAAAGCTTGATTTAAATCGAAATATCCTATTTCTATACAAATACACGCAGAACGATTCTCTCTTCTTCCCCAATCAAGAGAATAATGCCCGCAATAAATTCCCCTCTAGAATTAATTCTTGCCCAGCTGCTTCAGCATTTCTTTCCGCTTCTTCTCGATGCACGCCTTCAGCCCGTCCTTCATCGTGTTGTACCCATTTTGGAGGCGCGCCTTCATGATCGCCTCCAGCAGGTCGATCATCTCCTCCACCGTCAGTTCCGCCTCGGGCCGGCCAAACTTCACGAACGGACACTGGGGGGCGTGCTTCTTGTGCTCCTCCCAGGGTGCGTCCGTTTCCTCCCACCCGTCGAGGACCTTCCCGCACACGAAGCAGGCGGCCGTGTCCTCCTCGTTGTCGTTGCCGTTCCAGTAGAAGCCCGCTTCGGCCATCTGGGAAGCTTTAATGTAAGTTCATTCATATTTTTAGAACAATTAGGTTGAATTACCTTTTGAATGCTGCAGGAACTGGTCCCAGAGTAGGGCCATTTCTTGAAGCTTTTGACGCGGTCCGTTTCCAGCAGGAACACTTTTTCGATGTTTTCCGTCGAAACCATTTTTTATTTAACTTCTTCACTTGAAAGATTAAAATTCAATTAGTTTTTGGCAACAATATTTAACACAAAATCGTAAAAAAAACTTTTCCGAGCATTTGGCGTTCACAACAAAATCAACCGCTTTTTGATTTTGACTTTTCACCCCACCCCAGTGAAAAAAGGATGATGAAAATCAACAATTTCATAGCACTTTTGTTCCCTGCCAGGATTACACTTTTATTTAGGTTTAGCTAAAAATTGGGTAAAACATTTGATCCACACGGAAGGTGCACTTTGCACACAACAAAAGGAAACTACTCAAAAAACTGAGAATAATCAAAAGTAATTTTTGATTTCAGCGGAAAACGCTATTTCCCAGTCACGGCGTTCTAGCATGATTCTAGCAGAGTTCTAACAGAGGTGGATATTTTAACACCGCGGGTAACAACCCGCCGGTAGCCGCATACATGTACTTTGTACACACTGTGTAAGGACACTTCCAGATTTTTTTTTTTGAAAAAGTCCTTAAAGCTATTGTCTTTCATATGTTTACACGACCTATGTGTTTATTTTTAGCCGAGCTCCTGTGGTCTAATGGTTACAGGTTTCGCTTTATGAGCGGAAGGTCGTGGTTTCAAACCCACATGGCTCGGCACATCCTTTCCCCTGTACTCTTCACATGTATAAGGACCAACTGTTCTCTGTATAATTGCCCTGCAGAGCTCCACGGCCCGATCGCAAAAAGTGCTTTGAAGGGACGAGTTTTTCAGAAACCAGAATTTAAGGGCTAGCTGGGTATAAGTAAACGTAAAATGTGCACTTCGGTTCTAGCGATACATTTGGACAGTACAGAGTGGAAAAGGCAGAGCCAAAAAGGATTGAAAAAAACATTCAAACCTCTTCGGCGGCGAAGTTACGGCAGTGGATCGCTCGACACACTCGCTCAACAATAGCGTGTGTGCGTGTCCCATCTGCCTAATAACAGAAGAAGCCTTTGTGATTCTATAAATAGAATTGCAAGTCCGCAATAGATCTAATTCCTGGTCGCAGTGGATAGTGGCATCGAACAAAAAAAAAAAATGTGTTTATACGACCTATTAAAAAAAACTCTAGACTTGTATAAAACGCCAAAACACGCGACGACTGAAAGGTTAAATTTTCTGGCAGAAAAAAAAACTGGAATAAAAAACATATAAATGCCTAGATATTGAAAAAAAAGAAACAAATACATATGTTTAAGTCGAAAATAAACTTCAAAAATAAAAAAAAAACCAAAATTCAATCATTCCAAAAATTAAATAACGCTAAAAAAACAAACAAACCATCCACATTAACGACCCCCGGGTCTTTTGTGGTCTCTATTGCAAGTTTCTGGTCGAACCTAGGAGTCCGAAGGCTTGAATGGGGAGAGCACCCAAACCTCTTTCTACTCCAAGGAACCTTCCACCCCAGTGTTTGAACTGACGACCTTCGGATTGCGAGTCCAACCGCCGCCAGCGATTCCACCGGAGTAGGCTTGGTTTGGTGTGTTGTTTGTACTTATGGCATGGAGACGACTCCTACACCTGGAATGACTTAACGGCCTAACAACCAAGGCCGGGACCGACATTTTACTTCCAGAATCATCTGCTTACAAAGCGGACAGCGTAACCATTCGGCCATGCACTGCCACATAACGCTACAAAAAATAAATAAAATAAGGCTTAATTTGAAAGTTAAAGAACTATTTTAAAAATCATTAATCATTAAAACTCAGAGTCAAAAATGACTTCAAAACCGTTCGTTCTAAATTGTCTGTTTTGAAATTAAATATGTCTTTATTGAACTTTATTATAATAATTACATTTCATTTACATTCTAAGTGGTATGGCTAAATGCTCTTCATCTTTGTTATTTTTTTTCGTTTTATTATTAACTGTTCACATTCATTTATTTACTTCAAATTGTTTTACATTTTTGCATTGAATCGAATACATTTGGGCTAGCATTTGGGTAAAAAAAACATAACATTAACAACTAATCCTAACTTAAAACTAAAAAAAGTAAATTCATTGAAATATTCAAAATCATTAGAACGTTCCTCCAAGCGTTCTTACTTGTTCTGCACGAGTTTTGCAACCACGTAGTGTTGTTGTTGTCATCTCAATGAAAATGTTCAGAAGTTCTTGTGGTGAAAACAGGTCACTACTGCCTTCACCCGTTGATGCTGGTTGGTTTACCCTCGGTTGCTGACTGAAGCCAGGAGGTGTTGTATTCTCTGCAACTTTTTGCCGCTGATTCAACGGTAATGGCTGCAGATTTGGAACCACTCGAGACGATAACGTTCCCAAGACACGATGATGTTGAAAATTGCCCAAACTGCTTTCAGCTCAGACGGCGTTGTCGATCCTTTCTCGAGATGAACCAGGTACAGTTGATCACGATACTTGATGTCCTTGTTGTGTCTCGTCATCTTGAAGACTTCGATCACGTTCAACTTAAGAGTTTTGAGCTCTTCATTCAGCACACTCATATCCATGTCGTACAGGCCTCGGAGGACCTGTTTCATGGGGCGTTTACCTGGGTCGTCATGGCTGTAGTATTCAATCTTTGTGTTGTTCAGGAAATCCCGAACGTAGTTGTAATCCTTTCTGGTAGGTAGCAGAATTTTGAGTCCATCAGCACACAAGCGAATGGAAGCTCGTAAAGCACCAGATTTGATAAACCCGGTCAGCCACTTTCGCACCGAATCCGATGACGATGTTTTCACAAAAATGGGTGGCAACTTTTCCCGTCGTTCAAATTCTTCCTTCTCGCTCACGTCCACAGGGAGGGTAGCGAACTGGTTTCCAGACAATTTTTGAGCGTCCTTGCTCAAACTGCCTGGCTTTGCAGGTAGCATTCTTCGGCATTCTTTAGCTTCTTCAAATCTGCCGATCCTGCTGGTGAGGACCGCCTCTTTTTCTTGCCGTGAGGCATTTTTTGCACTTTTAGCACTTTTTTTTTGGTGTGTGAGGGAAGCACGTCTGACTCGCTTCTCTGTTAATCGCAGACTGACTAAATTGACTTAATTTCAATCCAATCATTTTTTTTTATTTTCTCATAATTTGGGTTTCTGACCCATAATATGAATTCAAAAATATCTACATGGTGGTGGCAAAAATGGCGGCAAGAATAAAAAAATATGAATTCAAGAATTCAAAAAATGGAATCAAAGAATTTAGATATTAAAAAATTGTAATTCAGAAATTTTAGAATTTAGAAATTTAAAATTTGAATAATTTAAAAATTGAAGGATATGTAAATTAAAAAAAAAAGATTTATCAATTTAGAATTTCAAAACCAAAAAGCGCAACTTTGCTTGATCGCGTTCCTTCCCATCTCCGTACTTGCCTTTATCGTTAAGAAAAAAAAACCAAACTCAAGGATGTGATATCTGTTTAATAAATAGACAAGATAAAAAACCGATAAATATTTTTTAAAGTAAGCTCTATATTTTTTAATACAGCAAATCTATCTTTCCGATCTAGAACGTTTTATGTCTACCTCTTGTATCATATAATAGATAATTATCTTTAAATTTGATTGTTTGTTAATACGTACGATTGATTTGCACAAATGAAATCTAATACGAAGAAAAATAAATTATTTACATATTTGAACTAGAAAAAAAAATAAAGAAACAAATCGAGCATGAACGAAAATGGATGAAGGGTTAATTTGTAGCTTTTTTCTTTTCATTTTGTTTTGTTTTGTAATGTTAGCCAAACGGTGTCCACACTCATTAATAAATTAATTGCATTCGCCTTTTTTTCTTTCTATCTGTTTTAGGTCACGACAATTATGTGCGTTTTTTTTGTTCACCGTGTTTGTATTACTGCTCACATCAATAAGATTAATTATATTTAGCCTATCGCAAAATTTGACACATAAACTTCCGTTTTGTTAATACAAATCCGATTTAAATAAGTTGTTGTTTTAAAATATGTTGTTTGTATTTGTTAAATTAAAAATGGCAGCAAACACGAATATAAAAAATCTAACTCTACCGTCCGACGCGCACTCTCTATTGCTTAGTAAATTTTGGCTTTGTATTTAAAAGTTGCTTTCGACTCTCTCTCTCTCTTTTTTTGCTTTCGCTTGGCATAAGTACACTTAAGTATTGTTTGAATCATTTCGATTTGTGTATTCACGCCAACGAGGCTGTCATAGTTAAGAGTTTTTTGTTTTTGTAGTTTAAAGTCTTAAGTTTTCTACCGTTCTACAAGGTTGTATTGTTTGTTTTTCATTTCTTTGAATATTTTAATGCACTTTATGTAAGGCGATTTTGAATTTACGTAAAATTTCTACCAAATTCCTTCGGTGGACTCCTTTTTTTTGTCAATACAATTCCAATAAAAATTCGAACCGGTTCGCGCACTTCCGACAACTTGCAAAGCGTGATCGATCGCAGCACCAGCGCACCGTCGAATACAATAAAATCGGAGATTGAAGCGGAAGCGGTTTCGAAGACTAGTTTGTTTTTGTGACGGGTCTGGGCGGGATCGATCGCGCAGCTTGCCAGCTGCCGGAAGTCGCCGTTTCAAAAAACTGTAAAATTTAGGCACTTTTAAAATTCCATTCAGCTGCCTACTTTCCGGCGTAGGTTGGATTTTTGAACGTGGTCGTCGCCTGCTTGTAGATCGGATTCTCACCCTGTGGAAGGAGAGGGGGGTTAGAATTTGGAGGTTTTTAAGGGGTTTGGAGGTTCAAACGTACCGTATCCCACTTGGCCATCATTCGTTCCTTCTCGAATCGGGCAAACTCCCGTCGATCGTGAATCGTAGTCAACAGCTTCCAGAGCAGTAGTACGGCCAATCCAATCAGAACGACGGCGGCAATGACGGCCAGTACGATACCCAGCATGAACACCTTCGCCGGGCAGTCCGGTTTCTCCTGGGCCTTGACGATCACCTTCTCTCCGCTGTCGTTGTAGATGAACTCGAATCGGCAGTTGTTCTCGTCGAAGAAGGTGCACTTGTTCTCGTCCTTCTCCTCGTCCACTTCGACCTTCTCGACCGGAATCGGCACGAACAGGGTACAGTTGGTAGCGCACTCGGACTCCGTCAGCGGTCCCGTCTTGTACTGCTGGCACTGGACACAGTTCTTGAACTCGTTGCACCGTCCGGAGCACGTGGGACACTTTTCGCAGAAGCGTCCCGAGTAGCGACCTTCCTCCGTAATTTTGCACCTAAAATCATCGTGAATGAGTTTTCCTCTTGCTTCTGTATCGTACCAAAAGAAGACAACTCACCTGCAACCACCGCAGACGCACTCGCCATGTCCGGAACAGATCTCGCCTCCGTTCGGTGGAATGCACGTGTCCGTCGTGGACCGACAGTCGCAAGCCGCTCCCTCCCAGCCATCGTTACAGACGCACTCGCCGCACTCGCAGCGGCCATTCTTCGGCCCCGAACACAGCAGACCCTGCGTCCGGTCGCACGAGAAGTTGTCGCACTCGCAGAACTTGCCCGAGATGACCTCCTCGGCGTTTTCCCGCTTGTCGCACTCGCAAACGCCGCACACGCAATGTCCCCGCCCGTTGCACTCCGTCGAGGTGTTCGTCTGTCGGCACGCTCCCGCGTCCTCAAACTCCTTGTGGATGTCCTTGATGGAGCACTCGCACCGCTCGCCGGTGTAAAAGTCGCCACAGCCGCACACGCCGCACTTGTACGTCCCAACGCCGCTGCACTCCTCCGCATACTCCTTGTACTCCGGGTGGCCCGGCTGCTCGCACGGACAGCTGCACAGCATCTCAATGTCCACCGTCAGGCTCTCGTCGATGCCGACCGGGTAGATCTGCAGCACCTGGTTCCACTCGCGCGGGTTCTCCGGACACTTGAGCAGCGTGATCTCCGCGTCGAACTGCACCAGATCGCCGACCTTGAGGCCGTCGCACTTGTTGCGCTGCTTGCGGACGCCGTCCAGACAGGTCGAGTAGTACTTGACCTCGATCAGGCTGTCCGTGCGGTTGTCCTTCATCTCGACCGAGGAGGAGATTTTCTACGGGGAGAGTTTCTTTAAGTTCTTTTTCTACGGTGGCGCCAAATTTGGTGGTCCAAACTGATTTATTTCCCACTCCCAACATCCGCTCAGATTGTTTTGATTCTTCTGATTGATTGCCAAGCTACAGCACGAGCACCCGTCTAACAATAACATCACAACAATAACACAGAAACGTTCCGTCGGAACATGTTTATTTGTTTGACAGAAAAGATGTTTTCATGGCTTGCTAGTTCAAATGTCACTTGCACGCTTAACTCTGTTTACTCAAATTTCCTTCAATTTTACACAAATATGTTTGGACCCCCAAATTCGCGTAAAATTTAGACAAATGCAAATTCCATTAATCAAAATATACTCACATTGTACTCATCCCGCACCAGCGACACAATGTTGGACGAATCGTTGGACAGCATGGCCGCCGACGAGCCCTCCACCAGCTTTGACAGCCGCTCGTACACCGACAGCTCGTTCTGCGTGACGGCAAAGATCACGTTGATCGCGTTCTCCTTCACCTTCAGGTTGATCTGCGAAATGCTCGGGTAATCCTGAATGGACGAGTGCGTGTACTTGCCGAGCGAGTCCAGGTGGCAGTCGCCGTCGTTCGGCGTGATCACGCCGCCCAGCTTGCCGTCGCCGGCGTAGTGGAAGCCGGCATCCGTCGAGAAGAGCAGCAGGCGGCGCGCCTTCTGGCGCCAGCCGATCTGGTCGCGGCACACCACCGCCTGCATGATCGCGTCGAAGCCACCCTCGGGCGCGTCCAGGTTGCCGGAGACGGCCGCCTGACGGACCTCTTCCTGTTTGTTAGTGAAAAACACGGAAATATTTAGTTTTGCTGAAGTTACGAAATGTTTGAGTCCTTGCAACCCTTTCTTGTTAGAAAAGCAACCCAAAAACTTAAACTAACTTGTTAGTCGTGCACAAATGCGTAACTTTTAACCACATGCAAGTTCACAAAAGCGTTAGACGTTGGATGCAAACCATCGATGAGTTCTACTCCCTGGAAAGTGCATAACTATGATTCGGTGCGTCGCGAGTGAAGTAAATTTAAGTAGTTTCTATTCTAAAAATGAAAAATTAAGCATTTCTAACTGGTTTGAGTGATGTTGTGATGGGGGTTTGCTCCCGATTTAGGGTATTTTCTGGTGAACGAAGGTGATTGCCTTTTAGAAGTAGGGATGTTCAGCTTCCCGGGACACTTTCTACAAGGGGGGAACAAGCTGAAAGTTGGCAGCGCGCAGAGTGTGCGAGTTTCGTAACAGATTGCAACCAATTTAGGGGAAATCGTCAGCAGCGTCGATCGAATCTTCGAGAAATTAGCATTCATGGTCGGGCATGGGTTTGTTGGTTGAGTGTGATTTAAGGTTTTTAGGCAATGAAATTTTGAAGGGGAAACATTTTTTAAACGGGTTTTTTTTATTGTCTTGTTTGCAAAACACCAACTTACTGTGAACCGATTGGTATCCATACTGAGAGGCATGAGATTGTGATAGCCGTAGGGGGCCGCGCACTGGGGGCATGGTTCACGTAGACTGAGGGGGACACGATTTTGACGATTAATTTCTACTGGTGGTCACACACATTTGATGGTCCTAAGCTTGACGCAAAGTTGAACCGTGGCGTGGTCATGCTCTAATGTTGTGAAGTTTTCGCGTGAAATTAAACTTCTAGATTTACCTTTTTCGAAATTGTTGGTTTGTTTGCTCTACCTTACTCTCATCGTTCATCAATTATGTAACAATAACATTGAGTACAACACATACATGCACTAAATGGAACATACAACAGTAACAGACAACGGTACAACAAAGACAACAGGGATTACATCTAACAGAAAAGGAATGTCCAAATCTCTTGCGAAAGTTTTCGTCATTTTTGTCAACAGGATTTAAGAAAAACATTCCAGATTGTTCATTTTATTACCCAAAACTGGGTAGCTTCTAATCGCCGATTATAAACGATAACTCATTTTTAAAATCTTCTTAAATCGATTCCATTCAACCAAATCGTGTTAAATGTTCAATGCCAAGAATATATTATTTGAAAATTCACTTCATTATAGTTTTTTTAAATACTAAAATTTTCACATTTTTTCAATATGGGTATCAAACGAAGCTTTTTCACATTAATAGAGGTTATTTTGGAAAATACTGAAATTTTCACAAAATACCGTATTTTTCCAGAATACTCAATTTTTTTAAATTTGCACTATGGGTATCAAACGACGCAAAATTTGTTATGAAGCATACACAACTTGAATGTGAAGCATGCAACATTTCGCTTCGTTTGATACCCATATTGCATATTTTTATAATTTGTGTATTTTTGAATAAAATACATTATTTTGTGATATTTTTTGTATTTTTCAATAAAAAAAAACTGTAATCAATTGAAAAAGCATGCAAAATATCCTAGTTTGACACCCATATTGCTTATTTAAAAAATGAGTATTTTAGAAAGGATACGGTAATTTGTGGAAATGTTAGTATTTTTCAACAAACAAAAATCATACCAAATTTCGCTTAGTTTCATACTCATATTGCAAATATTAGAAAAAATACGGTATTTTGTGAAAATTTTAGTATCTTCAACAAAAGTCTAATAAAGTGAAAAAGCATGCAAAATTTCACTTTGTTTTATATCCATATTGCACATTTTAAAAATTGGAGTAGTTTCAAAAAAATACGGTATTTTGTGGAAATTTTAGTATTTTTCAAAAAAAAACTCTTATGAAGTGAAAATCATACCAAATTTCGCTTCGTTTAAAACCCATACTGAAAAATTTTAAAGTTTTCGCATTTTAAAAAAAATACGGTATTCTGTGAAAATTTTAGTATTTTCAAAAAATAAAAATCTAATAAAGTGAAAAAGCTTACACAATTTTGCTTTGTTTTATACCCATATTTCATATTTAAAAAATTTGAGTATTTTCGAAAAAATACGGTAATTTGTGAAAATGTTAATATTTTTCAATAAAAAAAACTCTTATGAAGTGAAAAGGATACCAAATTTTGTTTTGTTTAGTTTGCAAATTAAGAAAATTTTAGCATTTTAGAAAAAAATGTATTTTGTTGGTATTTTGTGAAAAATTTAGTGCTTTAAAAAAATCGAATAAAGTGATAAAGCATACAAAATATCGCTTCGTTTTATACCCACACTGCATATTTTAAAAAAATTAGTATTTTCGAAAAAAAAAGTAATTTGTGAAAATTTTAATATTTTAAAAAAAACTTTTATGAAGTGAAAAGCACATCAAATTTCGCTTCGTTTAATACCAACATTGCATTTTTTTAATTTTCATGTTAAAAAAAATACGGTATTTTGTGAAAGTTCTAGTATTTTCAATGGAAAAATTCTAATAAAGTGAAAAAGCATACAAAATTTCTCTTCGTTTGATACCCATATTGCAAATAATGAAAATTTGAATACTTAAAAAATACGGTATTTTGTAAACAATTTTTAATATTAATACTTTGAAACTAACTACATTTTCAAAAAAAATATAGTTTTAGTGAAAGCATTAAAAATTTAACACAATTTGGTTGAATTAAGTCGATTTTAGAAAGATAGAATTATCGAAATAACGATAACGAAAGATAAAAGAACGCTCCCTTTGTGTCACTTTTGCGGCTTTCTCACCAAACGTCAAACGCCGGGTGAACTTGGAAAAGCCATTGAAATTACCCCTTTTTAGGAAAAAAGGATAGAAAGTACCCGTTTGAGGGATAGTTCTCATTACAATAGTCAATAGCCACTATTTTGCTTAGCACACTTCTTTCCAATTTAGCGTGTACGAATGACAGCTTAATGCGCATTTTGAAAGCTGTCAGTTGCACGCTTAACTTTTCGGCTGATATTTGGAATAATTTTGATAAACATGACGAAAACTTTATCACGAGATGTCAAGCAAAACAATGCGAATGCGCCAATGACGAAGCGTAAACAAATCTATTTGTTTACACTTCGTTTTTCGGCCCATTTACATGGTTTCGCTGGATTTGTAATGACAGAACGAATACAACGAACAACAAAAAGGAAACTAAAGTGGGAAATTGGCTTAAATTGCTGGAATTTTGTTTGAAAAAACTAAAGAATCAATTCTACGAACAAATGTACTGAGTAACCTTGAAATGAAAAATATAAGGCAATATTTGTAAAATGAAAGAAATGAAATAAATACAAAAGATGAGTGTTTTCCGAGAAACCTAAGAGAGCCAAAAGTACAAAAATAATGAGATTGAAAAGAAACCGATAATGAAAGTAAAAAACCCTCAAGCACAGCTCGGCACTACCGTTCATCAACTAAAGAGGAAACCCCCACAAATTATAAGATACACAATCTACACCCATCGAGAAGAACTAGAATGCCCGATTTCAAAAATCTTTGTTCACTTACGGAGAACCGCGCCGTGTCCACACTGAGCGTCATGTGGTTCTTGTACCCGTACGGCGCTTCGCACTGGTCACAGGGCCTCAGCAGCCTAGAGTTTAACGGACAGATCGTTTTAGTTTAATAATCGGGAGGAGGCGCGCGCGAGCACGAGAGCATGACCGGAACCGGACGTCCTTTCAAAAACACTTTTTACACGCTCAAACTGGAGTACTTACTTTTTCGGCACCGTCGAGACGTACGGCATGAGCACCTTGTCGACGAAGGAGCCAAAGCCGAGCCGGAAGTTGCTGGTGATGCGGTTCATCTCCTCGGCTAGTTGGTCTCCCAGGGTGGAGAGCTTCTGCTTGTCGTCCTCCATGGACTTGGACAAGTCCATAAGGTAGTACAGATCGACGGGGTAGTCCTCGGCCTGGGTGTACTTGACGTCCAGCTTGTAGACCTCGTCTGGAAATTGAGGGGGTGTCGTTAGCTTTTCAGTTCTTGGATGTAAACCAAAGTCTTACTAATTCTCAGCTTGAGCTGAACTCGCTGCGGGTAGATCTGGACGATGTTGCTTCCACTGGCACTCGAACTCGACGAGCTCGAAGAGCTCGACGAGCTGTGGTGCGACGACGAGCTCGACGAACTCGACGACCAGTGGCTCTCCTCGTAACCTTCCCCGGCGATCGCAACGCCACCCTTGGAGGCCTTGCTCAGCTCGCGCGCCTCGATCTTGATGAACTCATTGCTCGGATCAACGGTGTACTCCTCCGGGCAGTACTGCGCTCCAATCCCTGCCCCGTGGCACCGCGCCTTGGTGAAGTTCGGCTGCGAACACCACCGGCAGTTGCTCGTCTGGATGCAGTCCCGGCAGGACAGCTTGCCGGGGCACGTCAGCTGCGAGGACGAGGCCGCCGGCGAGGACTGACTGGCGGCGTACGCCACGCACAGGCTTACCACCAGAAGGGCGGAGGCGATCGTGCGGAGCGATCGCGAGGTCGTTATTGCCATCATCATCGCGTGATGATGAAGAGTCTGGAAGTGATAGAGAGGGAAGGGGGATCGCATGTTAGAAGCAATAAAACTCCATCTGGTTTTGCTATAGAGCGTGTCCGGGAAGATATGAATGCTCGGCTTTATCGAGATGGACTTTCTCTGCCGGGTTCACTTCTTGGCGAAGATAAGAGACGCACTTGTTTGACTCTTGCGCAATTATCTTGTTGAACTTGAGTGAACTAGACAAGAATTAAACGTAATTATGGGTAATTTTATAATGGAGACTGACTTCTAATCATTTCAAGTGTGTTCACAAATTAACATTCCCCTGTTTTCTCAATTTAGCGTGCAAATGACATTTCAACTGGGCGCTGCCAAAATTTGACAGATTGGTACACTGTGAGGAAGAATTACTCATTTCTTTATACTGTTTAAGTCGGAGACACTCGTTTTTTGTGTATCTCAAGTAGCGTCTGCTTCAATATCTTCTTCTCTTCGATGGAGGTCAAGGCATCTTCTTTCGCCAAGCCGCTGAGTAGGAAGTGTACGACACACATTCGCTACACCAAACAAACACGCTCAGTGCGGTGATATTTTTATAATTTCACCTGACTCAGCTGTCTCTTCACCGTCGCAAGTCGTGGTTTCACTTCGCTTTTGGCACGCGTCTTGCGTCTCCTCAGGTTCAACGCAGCGAGTTGGGTATCTCCCAGACCAACGGATCTTCAAACACCTTAACATTCGGTGACTGAGCTTGTTTTGTTTATTCGCCTTCGTCACTTGCTTACGTCATTCGGCGCGACTTGACGCGGTTTCGTGGAAATGTGGTCAACCTAATCGTGATTCATCGCGCGCTGCAATCATTGCCAATCAAACAGATCGCGAGTCAGCGCCCGAGTCCCGAGAAACCGCATTACCGTTTTTATCTCCACGCAAGAGCGTGGGGTTTGTCCTTAAAGAACTGGTTCCTTTCTTTCGCTGCTGGTTTTTGAGCTTTGCTGCACGAAATATCGTGCAAGATTGTGGGCGATACTCTCCGGTGGTGATGTATTAATATTTATGTTCGTTAATCGATGCATGCTGGTGTGAGACTCTGACGATCTGGTTCTGTACGAACGCGCAGACAGTGGGCTGTCGTCGGGCGTTCCCGGTATTTTTGAATGAGTAGATCGGTGCGATGCAATCTTATCTTTTGCAACGATAAGTCACAGCGGTGATGATATCAGTTTATCACTTGCCTAAAGATGCCTCGCAAATTTGATTGATTCTGGAAAAAATGTGTTCGTTCACATCAAACTTGTTGACGTTTTGACTCCTTTGTCACTGATTTGATAGCTGCTCGATTGATCTGTGAAGACTGTTTTAATAAAATTTGTTGATGTTTTGACGCCTTTGTCACTGATTTGATAGTTTCTCGACTGGTCGTGAAGACTGTTTTGATCAAATTTGTTGATGTTTTGACGCCTTTGTCACTGATTTGACAGTTTATCGACTGATCCGTGAAGACTGTTTTGATCAAATTTGTTGATGTTTTGACTCCTTTGTCACTGATTTGACAGTTTATCGACTGATCCTTGAAGACTGTTTTGATCAAATTTGTTGATGTTTTGACTCTTTTGTCACCGATTTGATAGTTTTTCGATCGGTCGTGAAGACTGTTTTGATCAAATTTATTGTTGTTTTGACTCATTTGTCACCGATTTGACAGTTTCTCTATTGATCGGTGAAGTCTGCTTTGATCAAATTTGTTGATGTTTCGATTCTTTTGCCACTGAGTTGATAGCTGCTCGAATGATCCGTGAAGACTGTTTTGATCAAATTTGTTGATGTTTTGACTCCTTTGTTGATAGATTCTCCATGATCGTTGAAGACTGTTTTGATCAAATTTGTTGATGTTTTGACTCCTTTGTCACTGATTTGATAGTTTCTCGATTGATCCGTGAAGACTGTTTTGATCAAATTTGTTGATGTTTTGACTCCTTTGTCACTGATTTGATAGTTTCTCGATTGATCCGTGAAGACTGCTTTGATCAAATTTGTTGATGTTTTGACTCATTTGTCACTGATTTGTTAGTTTCTCGATTGATCCGTGAAGAATGTTTTGATCAAATTTGTTGATGTTTTGACTCCTCCGTGAAGATAGTTTTGATCAAATTTGTTGATGTTTTAACTCATTTGTCACTTGATTGACATCTGCACGATCAATCCGAGAAGACTGTTTTGATCAAATTTGTTGATGTTTTGACTCATTTGTCACTGATTTGATAGTTTCTCGACTGATCCGTGAAGGCTGTTTTGATCAAATTTGTTGATGTTTTAACTCTGTTGTCACTTGATTGATCCGTAATGACTGTTTTGATCGAATTTGTTGATGTTTTGACTCCTTTGTCACTGATTTGTTAGTTTCTCGATTGATCCGTGAAGAATGTTTTGATCAAATTTGTTGATGTTTTGACTCCTTTGTTGATAGATTCTCCATGATCCGTGAAGACTGCTTTGATCAAATTTGTTGATGTTTTGACGCATCTGTCACTAATTTGATAGTTGCTCCGTTTCAATTTTACTCTTCTGCCATCTTCCCACGATCGCGATGGTTGCTTTGATGACAAAACTGCATTCCTCCTCGGGCCCACTGTCCGGGCGTCAATGCGTCGGTGTACGTGACTGTGTGTGCAACGGCGGAAGGCGGCCGCGCGTGTACCAACAAGTTCCTTTGTCAGTGTATTCAACGCACACACTCACTCGCAGCTCTCTGCTTCTTTTCTGCGTATTCTTTCCCCTTTTCTTAGCGCAGCAGCTCCTCGATGATTCAACATCTGGTGCGGAAAGGGTTCAATTTTTATGAATAGATGCATTTTTTCCACCAGGTCACCGGTCCGGGCTGTGGCCTCGTTGCCAAACGTCCGCGAAGCGGACCGTGGCCGCCACTGGGACCGGGCCGTGACGAGATAACGAGACTTGTGTAAACAAATCCATCCGCTCACACTGTGTTGTCTCCTCCTTCTCTGCTGCCCACATACGAAAAGAAAAAATCGCCATTTTCCTGCCTGGCCTGCCTGCTCCGAAACGGAACTTCCAGGTTCCACCTTTTTTCGGGGCAACGGCACCGAACTGGCCTCGTTTTCCACCGTGGGGAGTGCCCATTTTCTTCGCCACTTGAAAAATTTCAATCGTTCTCGCACACCCAGAAAGCTTCCTCCGTCCAAAAACGGAAGAAATTATTTCGGTCCATCGCGATGACTTCAGCGGCGCGGAACTTACCGGAAACTTAAAACTAAACACTGCAAGGTGACGTTTGGTCGCGAAGGCACTATTACGGATCTCAGCAGGCACGGTGTTTGCACTGAAAATTTCACTTTCAATGCATTTTTTCCTTTTCCTTTTATTTTTTCAGTGAAAAAAAAACTCGCGAGAGAAACGCCCGACCTGCGACCGACTCGGACGACGGAAAGTGACGGAATGAAGAGCGCAAATGAATGAAGTGACAGATAGAGTGGATAAAAGAAGGTGCGAGGATGAATGGGAAAAGTGAGTTCCTTTACCTCTTGTCAGGGATGTAACCTGAAATTTCTCAAATTCTTAAATTCTTTAAATTCTTTAAATTCTTTAAATTCTTTAATTTTTTTAAATTCTTTGAATTCCTTAAATTCTTTAAATTCTTTCAATTCTTTAAATTCTTTAAATTCTTTAAATTCTGTAAATTCTGTGAATTCTTTAAATTCTTTGAATTCTTTAAATTCTTTAATTCTTTAAATTCTTTAAATTCTTTAATTTCTTTAAATTCTTTAAATTGTTTAAATTGTTTAAATTCTTAAAAGTCTTTAAATTCTTTAAATTCTTTAAATTCTTTAAATTCTTTAAATTCTTTAAATTCTTAAAATTCTTAAAATTCTTAAAATTCTTAAAATTCTTTAAATTCTTTAAATTCTTTAAATTCTTTAAATTCTTTAAATTCTTTAAATTCTTTAAATTCTTTAAATTCTTTAAATTCTTTAAATTCTTTAAATTCTTTAAATTCTTTAAATTCTTTAAATTCTTTAAATTCTTTAAATTCTTTAAATTCTTTAAATTCTTTAAATTCTTTAAATTCTTTAAATTCTTTAAATTCTTTAAATTCTTTAAATTTTTTAAATTCTTTAAATTCTTTAAATTCTTTAAATTCTTTAAATTCTTTAAATTCTTTAAATTCTTTAAATTCTTTAAATTCTTTAAATTCTTTAAATTCTTTAAATTCTTTAAATTCTTTAAATTCTTTAAATTCTTTAAATTCTTTAAATTCTTTAAATTCTTTAAATTCTTTAAATTCTTTAAATTCTTTAAATTCTTTAAATTCTTTAAATTCTTTAAATTCTTTAAATTCTTTAAATTCTTTAAATTCTTTAAATTCTTTAAATTCTTTAAATTCTTTAAATTCTTTAAATTCTTTAAATTCTTTAAATTCTTTAAATTCTTTAAATTCTTTAAATTCTTTAAATTCTTTAAATTCTTTAAATTCTTTAAATTCTTTAAATTCTTTAAATTCTTTGAATTCTTTAAATTCTTTAAATTCAAATTCTTTTAATTCTTTTAATTCTTTAAATTCTTGAAATTCTTCAAATTCTTAAAAAATTCTTGCAATAATTTAAATTCTTTAAATTCTGTAAATTCTTTAAATTCTTTAAATTCTTTAAATTCTTTAAATTTTTTAAATTCTTTAAATTCTTTAAATTCTTTAAATTTTTTAAATTCTTTAAATTCTTTAAATTCTTTAAATTCTTTTAATTCTTTTAATTCTTTAAATTCTTGAAATTATTAAAATTCTTTAAATTCTTTAAATTCTTCAAATTCTTAAAAAATTCTTTCAATAATTTAAATTCTTTAAATTCTTTAAATTCTTTAAATTCTTTTAATTCTTTAAATTCTTTAAATTCTTTAAATTCTTTAAATTCTTTAAATTCTTTAAATTCTTTAAATTCTTTAAATTCTTTAAATTCTTTAAATTCTTTAAATTCTTTAAATTCTTTAAATTCTTTAAATTCTTTAAATTCTTTAAATTCTTTAAATTCTTCAAATTCTTCAAATTCTTTACTTTAGTTAAATTCTTTAAATTCTTAAAAAAATCTTTCAATAATTTAAATTCTTAAAAAAATCTTTCAATAATTTAAATTCTTAAAATTCTTAAAATTCTTAAAATTCTTAAAATTCTTAAAATTCTTAAAATTCTTAAAAATCTTAAAATTCCTAAAATTCTTAAAATTCTTAAAATTCTTAAAATTCTTTACTTCTTTAAATTCTTTACATTCTTTAAATTTTTAAGTTCTTAACATTCTTTAAATTTTTAAATTCTTTAAATTATTTAAATTCTTCAAATTCTTTAAATTCTTTAAATTCTGGAATTCTAAAATTTTTAAATTCCTAAATTTAGATTTTAAAATTTTTGTTGTAAATTCCGAGTTAAATTCTTATTTTTGAATTCTTATTTTAATGTTCTCATTTAAAAATGCTTATTTCAAAATACAAATTTTCAAATCCATATTTTAACATTCTCATTTTTAAATTTTATTTTTAAAATTCTTACTATAAAATTCTGATTTTAAAATTCTATTAAAAAAATTATTCATAAATTGAAAAAAATAAATTAAATCAAAAATTAAAAATTATTTTTTAAAATTCCTGTTCTTAATTTTTGTATAATAATTTTAGATTAAATTTTCAAAAGCTCTTATCTACGTAGGCAACCCATGATTTTTAGGTTGTTTTGAAAATTTACTCTGGAATTGAAAAATCTATCCTTTGAAACGTGACAGCTTCGTACACTCTGACGCGAACTTACTCATTTTATGATTAAAACCTATCAAAAAGAATATGTTGAGCAGCCTTGTCTGTAATTGAATATAACGTGTAATTATTTAAGTTACACGTTTATGAAAAATTACTTCGCGTTGCTGTCAACAAATACACTATAAGGCTTTCTAGGCCCAGTGAAAAAATATAATTTAACTCAAAAATGACGAACTCCTCGTCACAGTATCCTGATGCAAACAAAGATCGAGCTGTAGCTGTCACAGCCCTGCGATGTATGTTGGCTGACATATCGGGCAGTCAGTCAAAAAACCCAGCTAGAAGTCGCTTGACAATTTTTTTTTGCTAGAAAGAGATAGGAATCCTGATGCAAACAAACGTCCAGCTGTCATGTAAATATACTTTGAATGTGTTGGTAAATTTCTGACTAGAAAGCCTTATAAAAAAAGATGTTTGAACAAAAGTTATGTTTTGACTGTATTTTTTAAAAAGGTGTAAGTAACAAATGAAATGTGCTAATAAAATCAAATGATTTTTACACTGTGCCCCGAGTCACTCACAATTCACCCAACTTTGACAGCTGCCCAACCAAAACACGTACACTCTCACACTTTTTTAGTCACTCACAACTACCACGCACCACGACGCCCTCAAAAAAGCGTGTGTAATGTTCGCGCAACCTTCGAACAGTTTGCAGTTCGCGGGCACAGAGAGTGTCTCTTTTTTGTGGTAGTCAGTTCAGAGTCGTCTGGAAAGCAAAATAAAAAAAAATATTACAAGTCTGGGACGAAAACAATCTCCACTTGCGAATTTCTGAGTCATCCCGGAGCGGTTCCAGCGGGGGAATCCACCCTAGTTTGGGGGATGTGATCGTGCCAGCGAGACGTGCAGGACTTTGGGACCAAAGGGTTCACAGGAAGTGAGTTGTGGTCTGCTGATTTCGCTCAAGGCCACCCCCAACCAGTCAAAAGTAATTACTTTGCCGTGGTCGAGCTCGAGGGGATATGGTTGGGATGAGCAATTTCTTTCTGGATCCACCCCTGCTCGGCGGCATCAGCGCGGCGGATGCCAAACGGCACGAAATCGAGCGCAAGACCCTGTCCGACGAGCTGCTGGCCGTGGTCAAAGAGTGCCAGAAGAAGTACGGCAGCAAGACGGAGCTCGCGACGGAGAATGATTCGAGGTGGGTTTTGTTTGTTTTGATTTGGGTTAATTTATTCGTTGGCATTTAGTTGTTTTTTTTTTGTTGAAATGTGAATAATAATGCGTAAGAGTGTATAGCTCTTTTCAAAACAAATATTGAGTTAAGATATCTACGCGTGTAACTAGCTGTCAAATTGATGTTGTCAAATAACGCTATACACACATATTTCTGTTTACTCAAAATAAAATGTGACCTAACGGCAAAACAATTTGAAATGCAAATGTTTAGCGTTTATTGCACTGCTTGCAGTGGTGATTCACACTCACTCAAGATAACGGCAATTCTATTTTAAACAGCCTAATGAGATTACAATTACAACACTTACTTTTACACTTGTAGAATCGTCCTGCTGTGCGACACCTGGGAACGGGTGCTGACGCACGGGCTCAAATCCAACAGCTCGGTGCTGAAAAACGTTACGGATCTGATGGCTGGCGGCAGCCAAGAGGTTCCCGTCTTCTGGGACTTTGCCTACAAACACCTCACGAACCACGAGAAGGAGCGCTTCTCGACGCTGCGGCACGTGTGGACCAATGGCGGCAAGGGAAAGTCGCTGCTGCGAGCCGTGCTGAACGAAAGAGCGCTGGAACGGTACATGCTGATGTGGCTTGGGGATGAGAAAATATTGGAGGAGAGTTACGAAAGTTGGGCGTTGATCAGGGACGGGGAATTTGCCGGACTCTTGCCGAACATGGCCGCCGGGTTGAGGACGATTCTGTTTGCGATATCAATCGACGCTCCGGAACTGAACGCTCCCACCAAGGTCCGTCCGATTAAGGTCGAACCCATCATAGCCGCGCCTCCTCCGGCACCTCCCGCTCGTAAGATCAACGCCGTCCCTCGGGAGATCCTCGACGAGCCCAGCCAGCCGGTCCTGAACCTGTCCTCTTCACCCACCATCAGCAGTTCCCAGCCTCGACGACCTCCGGCAACGTCCAGCATCGACATCATCCGGGAGTACACCCACGTGGAGCGCGAACAGGCGGCCTACTCCGTCGAGGATGCCCTCAACAGTCTCTCTATCGGTCGGCAGAGGAGCCGCGAGTCGACCGGTCCTCCAACCGGCCAGACCGCCCGGAGTCCGGACAACGCGCTGGAAGCTTCGGAAGACAGTATTATGTCGCTGGACGTGTCCAACGTGACCACGTCGACGCTCAACACCTCCAGCACGTCCTGCTCGGAATCGTCGGCGACGCAGGACATTGGGGAAGAGCACGATCCGGAACGGTGCACGGCGCTGGTGGACCGACTCAAGCGGAAGCTGACCGACTCTGAGGAACGCTGCCAGATGCTGGAGGCGCGAGTGGCCGAACTGAGCTTGTGAGTTTTTTTTCTTTTTAAGTTTTATTCCTACTATTTCTTCAAAGCAAATTACACTCCGTTGCTTCCGAAACAAGTTAACTGTCATTTGCTGATAAACTGTCAAACCCAAATACACGCTAACCAAAATCAAGTCATTTAACAATTAAAATTCGACAAATTCTCAGAGAAAACCACCGCCTCCGGATGCTGACCCGCCCGAACCGGCTCTCGATGATGCACTTCCAAATCGTGATCCCGAAGGCGATTCTCCGCACGCCGGTGAGCGGCCGACGGCGGGCGCACTACTGCTACGAAATCCGGATAGCCCCGGCCAGCGCGACGGGCCCGGACACCGAAACGTGCTGGTCCGTGTTCCGGCGGTACAGCGAGTTCCTGCGGCTGCACAAGCGCCTCCAGAAGGAGCACCCCACCGTCAAGACGTTGGACTTTCCGCCAAAGAAGAAGATCGGGAATATGGTACTACGATTCATTTATAAAATTAAAAACAAATTTGACAAAAAAAAATATTTTTAGAATCCTCAATTCGTGGAGCAACGGCGCCAGCGATTGCAGGTTTATCTGAACAGCCTGTTCATCACCGTGCTGCCGGAGGTGTCCGCGTGCAACACCCGGTCACAGCTGGAGGCGGCGTTCCCATTTTTGAGCGATGCACGTTTGTAGAGCGAACGAAATAGATTTGTAGGAAATAAAAAAGTGTATTTAACGATATTTTCGAAACCAGCAGCGTGGATATTATCAGAAAAAAATAATTCAATGAATTTAATACCGAAGTAAGCGGAAAGTGATGATCAAACTTCTTTACGGATAAGTTGTAATGGGGCTTAAAGCAAACGAAAATATCCATGAAAATATCTTACCCATATAGCATATTCAAGTGACTAAACAATTTTTGTTTGGGATGTTTCGACGACCATCACTTCATTAATCGTGTATACTTCACAAACAAAGTGTTTCGTGTTAGCTGTTATCAAAATGTTAATGAACAATATTTTATAAACTGTAGAAGAAATCGTATTGGAAGTAACCATCATTAATTATGACTAAGATGACAATCCCTTTTTTATTTCTTTTAAGCGACTTTTTTTTTAAGGTGAGCTTGAAAGGCAATCAAAAGTTTAAGTTTGAATCCCGGTTTGAATTTAATTTTTCGTTCATATTTTTATCAGGAAGAAGACTAAATTTGAAAAAATATAAATTATTTTAAATCGATTTTCAAAATTTGGTTGAAAAAGTCACCGTTTCCATAACAAAATAGAGGGATAATATGAGGAAATATCATTTAACAATACAAATTGAGTGGGTCTCGTGGCGCAGGGGTAGCGGCTTCGGCTGCCGATCCCGATGATGCTATGAGACGCGGGTTCGATTCCCGCCTTATCCACTGAGCTTCTATCGGATGGTGAAGTAAAACGTCGGTCCCGGTTTCTCCTGTCTCGTCAGAGGCGCTGGAGCAGAAATCCCACGTTAGAGGAAGGCCATGCCCCGGGGGGGCGTAGTGCCAATAGTTTCGTTTCGTTTCATGAGGAAATATTTTACTATTATCTTCTTGTCTAAGAAAACATCTTTAGTTTTTTAAATGTTATCATTCAATTCTCCGACAAAACTAAAAATTCAAATTCAAACGCTGTAGAATATTAAAATTACTAATATTCATTGAATTTATTTAATTTAAGTTATTCAAAAATTCAGAAATTTAAATATTTAAATATTCAAAAATTTAGGAATATAATAAAATATCCAAAAACTTGAAAGATTAAGAAAAAATAATTCAGAACTTCACGAATTTATAAGAATAAAAAAAGATATCAAAAAAACATATATAACATAAAGAATAAAAAATAATTTCAAAATATCAAAAATTATAAAACCATTGCAAATTTTATTTGAAGTTTTCTCAAAAATTCTGAAGAAAAAAAATTACTATACTCATCCAAAAAACTTGTAAAATTGATTGTAAACTATTCAGAATAAATTCAATGACGCTTACGCTGGTACAAAGATTATTTAAAATTTTTGTCCCCCCTTCAAAATTAGCCCAAAAAATCAAGGGGCAAAACGTTTTTTTTTTTCAAAAAACTTAAAAAAAAATATGAAAATTTTAGTGAAATCAACTGAAATAATTTTTAAATGCATTCCCCAGCGTTTAGAATCATTTTTAGTATGTTTGGGTTGATTTAAAAATCATTTGAATTTTTGAAAATTTTCGATGTTTGCAAGGACGTTAATTTTTTTTTCGCTAAAATTTTTGTTTTCGTCAAATCTTCTTGCAAATCTTACATTTTTTGAAAACTAATTATTGCAAAACAACTGCACTAGTGTAAAATGCATTTTAAAACAGAAAAAAATAAAAACTAAATCACGTAACGAATAAAAAGCCGTTATTCACACACTCAGATTTTTATGCCGAACTTGGCAGAATTCTGCCGAATCAGAACAACTTATCGCTCGGCAGAAATATATGCCGAATCTCGGTAAAATGTGAGTCATTGTACCGGTTACTCGGTGAGAAATGAAAGTTAATTTGCCGAAGTTCGGCATTTTTCTGCCGAAGAAATCAGTTGTTCTGTTTTCGGCAGAATTCTGCCGAGCTCGAAAATCAAAAATAAGTGTGCAGCATTCCAAGAATTAAAAAAAATATAAAATCAAAAGTAACATAATTGAAATTAAAAAAACAAATTGAAATTAATTTCATTTTCTTGCAAAAACAACTAAAATTTAAACATTCAAACATCAAACAAAAAATACAAATATTAAAAAAAAATCAGAAACAAAAAATTATAAAAAAATAAAAATTAAGTTATTCAAAATTCTGAAATCTAAAATACAGATATTTAAAAATTTAAGAAACTTTCTTTATTAAGTTTTTATTTATAGGAAAATGTTCTTAAGAATTTTAAGGATATAAATATTATTAAAATGATTATATTTAAAGCTACTATTTTTTATTTATTTATATAATTTTTTAGTAAAGCTGGTACAAATATTTTTCAATGCTATTGTAAATTACCTCCTCCCTTCAAAGTCGAAAAATTAAAGGCAAAAAAACTTTTAAAAAACTTTAAAATTTCAATGGATTTTCAAGTGCAATTATCTGAATTTAATTTATAATGCATTCCCCTACGCTTTTAGAATCACTTTAGCATGTTTATTATTCAAACATCTTTTTAATTTATAAAAATTATCGATGTACAATTACAGCAAAAAAATATTAAAACTTTTGTTTTCGTCCAATATTATATTTTGAAAGCATTAAAAAAATCAATCAATCACCTTTCATTTGCGTCCAAAAAAGCTTAATTGGGTCCTAAAATTAAGCTTAAATTTGTGATATTATTGTTTACAACGATAAAGCTTATTTTTCTCAGTACAATGACCGAGACAATGACCCTTTGAACGACCGCAAAGGATTTAAAATACATTTTTAATTATTTTTTTAAAAATTAACTTCACGGACCTTCTTGACAGAAAAGGTCCTGCTTGACAGCTCGTTCCAAGGAGACCATAGTTGATCCATCGAAAAAAGGTTGTCTTGTCAATATTTTTTTTACATTAAAATGAAAAAAAAAGTGATTAGAAATTGTTTTAAATCGTGTTGTTTACCGTTATACATAAAAATTTACGTAGGGCTTTAGTACCCAATTGTGCAAATTTCTCGAAGACTACGGCGGAGAGTTGTCACACAAAATCACTCACCCCTGCAAAACTCCACTATCAATAAATTTAATTTTAATGATTTATCGTCAATTTTTGTACAATTTTTTTATTAGTTCCGCTAGAGTAATAATTTAAAAATTTGCTTTTTTTTGTAAAACATTCAAAAAAGTTATGTGAGCAATAAGTTTAGAAGTTCTGGTAACCCTGTAAATTGTTATGAACACTGGAACAAAATTTACAGATGACTTGACTTGAATGCGAGATATCGATAATTTGATAACCAGAAATGCATTATTTTAAATAATGTTCGAACCATCTAATAGTGGTTTAAGTAAAGTTTTTATTTAGGTAGCAATATCGGAAAACAGGGTTGCCAAAACTTTCAAGTTGTTTCTTTGAGAAGCTCTTTCAAATATTTATTCTATAACGATTTAGTATGGTGAGACGGTCTTGGATGTTATATTACTTATGAGTTCATAACTTTGGGAAGTGTTGCCAGATGTATTATCTATATCTTCAATGTGTTTGCGAAAGTAACGATTTGGTTTTTTATATGTATGATTTTGAGGAGTCATTTTTTAATCATTTCAATCAATTTTCCGACACCAAAAGCCTGCCCACTGACGAACTGACGTGCCACGAGCAAACCACTTTTGACCGCAGCTGTCTTTTTGTTTGGCGTTTTTGCTTCTAGCGAACAATCTGTCAACCGATTTTTCTCTCTTCCCTCTCTTCACTAGCTCTCTTCCCCCATTTTCGCACCAATGTTTACATGCAATGTATTGTTGAAGTCAAACTGACACACGCTTTCGAAGAAACGAACAGCGCACTCTAAAATCATTCTGAGCGCAAACTTTTTTGAAACGACGCAGATTACAAATTGAAGCATTCTCGCAATATCGAAAACACGTGTGGAAGAGAGAATTAGTTCAGCGATCCTGAAGGTAGATGGAGTTGGTGTTCGCTGGAGAATTCGCGGTCAGAATTTTCTCAAAAATATGTATGGGGTGGCACGTCAGTTCGTCAGTGAAGTTATAAGGCTTTCTAGGCCCAGTGAAAAAAATATAATTTAACTCAATAATGACGAACTTCTCGTCACAGTGTCCTGATGCAAACAATGATCGAGCTCGAGCTGTCACAGCCCTGCGAAGTATGTTGGCTGACGTTCGACACAGATTCTGTGTATTCCAGGTTTTGGGCGATCTGTGTCAAATTTTACACAGATCTGTGTTATTTGGATTTTGCGTGTATTCAGAAAATTCTACGTGATTATTTTTTTTTAATCAATACAGATTACGAGTACAGATTTTCAGCCCTCCCGATACAGAATCTACAATTTTGACAGCTGCCCCCAGCCCTGCACTTTTGACATTTCCCATTCGTCATCGTCGCGAACTCAACGCAAAACGTCGCCTTCTTTCCTTCATCGCAGTCGCTTGTGGATCTCCGAACGGATCGGAACGAAGTCAAATCTTTGGCCGGAGCAAAACCTCCGGATCGTCGCGTCGGTCGCCTACCGTGTGTGTGGGTGAGAGTGAGAGAGAGCGAGCGAGCAGTGAAGGAAGGAAAAAAAACGGGAGTGTTCCACTCACACACAACCAGCCACAGTGAAGAAGCCATTTTTCATTCGCTGCAGTGGCCTCGAAAAAATCGTCGACGACGTCGGGCAACGGGACGGTTCCGGAACGGTGTTTTTTCTGGTCAACTCGGTGCGTCGGACGGAGCAAGATGCTGGTTTGAGAGCACCGGCGGAAGAGTTTAAATTCTGTGAATTTCAGTTTGCGTGTGTGTTTTTGTGTGTGCGTGTTTTTCCGGAAATTCCGGACTGCGTGAAAAGGTGTTTCCCGTGACCTGGACCGCGACGACGAAGGGAAGGTGGTGCAGAGCGGCGCAGTGAAAAAATTAGATCGATATTTTCCTCCATTATTGTGACGGCAGCAGCGCCCCGAGTGGCCAATTTTCTCTTGGATTTTCCTTCGCCGCAGAAGAAAGTGCCGTGGCCACCGCGGCCAAAAAACGGCCAGCCCCGCAAGAAGAAAGGCACCGATCGAAATTATCATGAAAGCCACGAGAGCGTGAAAATTTAGTTTTCGTTTTGTCCAGCGGGGAAAGTTTCGGTCCAAGTTCCGGTCACCGGGTTCGCTTCCGTCGGAACATTTTCGTCGGGAGGCTCGCGTCGGTTCCCCCAAAATCCCCCCACCCGTGTCGCGTTAGGCCGTAACAAACGGAACTTTTCGCAGTCGGCCACGGCAGACTTGGCCCCACGGTTTTCCCCTTTTCGTTTCTGCTTCTTTTCTCCACACACGCAAGAAAGAGGCAGGAGAGGGCCCCACTGCGAGAGTGGCCACATCGTCGTAGTCGTCGCGAGAGAGACTGAGAGCGATTCTTTCTTTTTCTTCGCCGACGGAACTCGCAGCAGTCGAAAATGTCGGCCGACCGGGAGATTCCGGCCGAGGATAGCATCAAGGTGGTGTGCCGATTCCGGCCGCTCAACGACAGTGAGGAGCGCGCCGGGTCCAAGTTTGTGGTCAAGTTCCCGTCCGGCCAGGAGGAGAACTGCCTGTCGATTGGGGTAAGTTGGTTGATTCAGATCGTGACTATCTAATCGTCGTCATGTTTTAGATGTTTTCTTTGTGTGTGCGAGCCGGGAGAATCGGCTAAGTGGTTCTGCTGTGTCTGTGTTATGTAAGGGGGAGGGTGTTAGGGGAGGGCGGTCAGCCGGTGGCTTTTGGTGTCGGAAAATTGATTGAAATGATTAAAAAATGACTCCTCAAAATTATACATATAAAAAACCAAATCGTTACTATCGCAAACACATTGAAGATATAGATAATACATCTGGCAACACTTCCCAAAGTTATGAACTCATAAGTAATATAACATCCAAGACCGTCTCACCATACTAAATCGTTATAGAATAAATATTTGAAAGAGCTTCTCAAAGAAACAACTTGAAAGTTTTGGCAACCCTGTTTTCCGATATTGCTACCTAAATAAAAACTTTACTTAAACCACTATTAGATGGTTCGAACATTATTTAAAATAATGCATTTCTGGTTATCAAATTATCGATATCTCGCATTCAAGTCAAGTCATCTGTAAATTTTGTTCCAGTGTTCATAACAATTTACAGGGTTGCCAGAACTTCTAAACTTATTGCTCACATCACGACGTGCTTTAAGATAGTGTTGTCAAATCTTCAATGTTTCGTTGCTCGAAAAGATCTTACAAAGAGTATATTTTGGCAATTCTGTTTTGATAATACTTACTTTTAAAGTCATTCTGTAGCGACGAAATGACCTATTTATCTCCAACAAAAATAACAGTGATGAAAAGTTTACTCCCTCATTTGAGTGCTGAAAAGTCCACTTTTCTGTATTTCTATCAAAAAGTAATACTTTTCGACACTTTTTTCTGTTTTTAAAAGTGTTTTGGAATTTACAAAAAAATGTTGCATACAACTCGTTACAAAACTCGATTTTTCAAAACTCATCGTAATTATAGAACTTGATGGGGCCTCGTTTGTACGACGGGTCCTGAAAAAATGTTCACTGGTTGAATAGAATACTATTAAAAATATTTTATTAGTTCCTTAACTTCAATTTTGATTATTTTTTTCTCTTACTTCCAATGCGTTACATTTTTATGCGAATTCTTTGTGAAACACAGTATAAAAAAAAAACAGAAATCGTTCCTAAATAACGGAACGACCTTCTTTTCTTCGCCAAAAATAACAGAATTGAAAATCAAAACAAGGATTGTTCTACTTTTCAGGACTCAACTGGATACCATAAAATTGGATTTTCCAAAAATTATAAAATACAAAAATTTAAATAACAAGCCATTATCTCAACATTTGAATTAAAAAAAAAGTGTAATAAAATGCATTTTACACTAGTTCACCTCTGGAGATTTTTTTGAAAAGGTCCAATAAACCAAAATTCCAGTTTTTTGCTTTTTGGCTGTTTTTGAAACCGCGTTGAGTCAGGGGTATTAAAAAACACCAAAAAAGCAAAAAATGAAAATTTGGTTTATTGGACATTTTCAAAAAAAAAAAAAACAAACTCCAAACTTGTTTTGCATGATTAGTTTTCAAAAAATGTAAGATTTGCCGAAAACAAAAAATTTAACGTAAAAATTTTTCAAAACATCAAAAATTTTCTAAAATTTCAAAGGTTTTTTAATAAACATAAACATGTTGAAAATGATTCTAAGTGCAAGAGAATGCATTTTAATTTGATTTCAGCTATATGAACATGAATTTCTATTGAAATTTCGAAGTTTCTTAAAAAAATATGTTTTCTGTCGGGCCGATTTTGAAGGGGGGGTGATCAAAACTTTTAAAAATATTTGTATCAGCCTAAAAGGCTCCGAAAAAAAAAACGATGCAGAGTAACCGCGAGGTTCCGCTACTCGAATCTTAAAGGATTACATAAATGTAAAAAATCACAACATTTCATATTTCAGAAAATTTATTAAATCAACTTAAAAGATGATTTTCAATCACTCCTGAAAGTTTCATGAAGATATTTTATGATTTAAGTAAGTTACAGACGATTTAAGCTGAAAATTTTGCCATGCGCAAAGCGAACTGTCAAACTTCGCGAGCGTTTTTCTCTGAACACAGAGTTGATTTACGGGTGCCACGATATCTCGAGATGGGATGGACCAAATTGGCTGAAATTTGGGGTGAAGACTCGCAAGACATATCCCGTGTGCATGACGAAGCCCGATTTTGAAATTTTGCATTTTTAAAAAATACAAAAATCGAAAACTTTCGATTTTTAATATGAAAAACATAAAAATATTTTTATCTTAAAAAAAAAACTTTTTGAAAATCGGCCTTCGTCATGCACACAGGACCGGTTTAACGGTCTACAAAAAATATGTATATTTTTATGTTCTGAAAACAGATTTAAAAAAAAAGTTTAAGTTTGTGCTCAAACCAACCTCTGACATTTTTGCCGATTTACATGTATGTAACCCCTTAACAGCGAAACAACGAAAATGGAAGAGATGGAAATGCAATAACGAGTCTGTCAGATTGTCTCTCGATAAACAATTCTATAGAAATGACTATTTCACCGTGGAAATTTAACACATTATTTGAAAAATAATAGCACAATTTACCCGACGCCGTGCCTTCTAATCAACGATGATATAGGAAGGGCTTTTAAAAACACAAAACAATTAATGTAATCTTGATTAAATCCCACAAAAACACCAATCACTGAAAAAATGACGCTCGAAACACGATAATCCTGCATGGCGTGCTCGTTGCTCCACCAGCCAAAATCGACTCTTTTTGATACTGTTTTAAAATTGTGACGCTAATCTTGACGGCAAATAACATTCCGGCTGAAAATCAAACGTTTTACTGAAAACAAAAACAATTCGAAGGGTGTTTTTAAGAATTGCAAAAATGTTATTTTTAAGTCGTTGCAAAACTTGTTTTACTGAGCACGCATCGTATTTATCCTACTCAGTAACCCTCGTTGAATAATGTACGATCAGTTCTGAAAAAAACATCTCTTTGCAATTTGGTGGATAAACTACTAGTTTGAAAATGTGTTCGAATTTTAAATTTATCCTCTTTTCGGATTCTAAACCTTTAAGGCCTCAAAAACGTCTACAAAAAATATAATATTTTTTGTTTCTTTCTAAATTTATGGTTATTATTTGCTTTTATCATATAATTTTTTTAGTGCTATTTGCCTATTCCTCATGTCCTATGACATCAGTTTCAATTAATTTTTGAATTAAATATGGGAATTAATTGTAGTAAAAAATATGACCAAAAAGTGAAATTATTATATATGTGAAATTAAATTACTCAAACAAGTCAAAATTTATGATTTGCGCCTTTTTAAAATGTAAGTTGCGATTTAAAAAATCTGAAAATATTTTTTTCCAGTGAATTCGAGTCGAAAATTTCACACAAGTTTCTCTGTTCAACATTGAAAATCTGATCAATTATTCTATTGGGCAGAATTTAGACAAAAACTCAGTTTTGGTTTCATCGATACTTTCCAAAAAACACTCTTAAAATTAAAAAAAAAATATCGTAGTTTAGCCAAAAACAAAACGTCCGTCAAACCCGTATAGGCATCATAGCTCAAAGGTTTGCAGTAATGAGTAATTTCTGAACAGTCCATAGAGTTATCTACGTGCGCATGTATTGCGTGTATGTACACGAAGGACTTTTAGGTTAAAATTTGTACCCGCCAGCAAAAACAAATAGTGAGCTAGTGTGCGTGAGATCGGCCTTAGATAACTCTACACTCAAAATCAGAAGTACCCTTCAAAAAGGGTTTTATCTACCCTTTATCTGTCATCCCAAAGAAAAAAAACCCTTTTTGAGGGTTACTTCCACCCTTTTTTCAAGTTTACCGGTAGTAACCCTTTGCAAAAGGGTGACGACGGATGAACTTGAAAAAAAGGGTGGAAGTAACCCTCAAAAAGGTTTTTTTTTTTCTTTGGGATGACAGATAAAGGGTAGATAAAACCCTTTTTGAAGGGTACTTCTGATTTTGAGTGTATAGTCAACAGTCATAAGGGGTCGTGCATAAACCACGTGGCCTTTTTTTGGAGAATTTTTGAACCTCCCCTTCCCCCTCATGGTTTTTCGTGGTTTCACGCCAAACCCCCCCCCCCCCCCCCCCATATGGCCACGTGGCTTTTTCCTCCCATGTGAAAAATCTTTAAAAAAACAAAATAAGTATAGATTTCAAAATTTTTTATCCACAAATGATATACCGTCAGTTGTGGTGACTTTTGGCACGGGATTGAAACTAGTCTGAAAAACCTGTATCATTTTCTCAATCGCCGCGTGGTGGAAGCTGCCCTGTTTATTACACTGTGAAATTATCCATGGCTAATCCAAGGAACCAAAAGGTGACAACAAAAATGTCCGCTCAAAAGGGGTGCTGCAAAAAAAGAATTATTTAAAAAAAATCCTAACAAATCAGCAACGAATTACATGTTTGATAGTCGAACTACACTTAAAAGTTGGTTTTGTTATTTGTTTTTGCAAAATCGCATATTTTTTAACAAAAGTGCCAATAATATTCGGAACTACCTTTTGCCTCTTGGTGGCGCTTTGTGTTAGTATGTGTGTGGTCGATATTTGCGGACGTGCACGCAGAACACAGAACAGTGAGAACTAGCAAAAATGCCTCACTTTCTTCTGATACTAGTCGCCATATTGAAATTGCTTGAAGATTCATACCCGTGCTTTTGCTCAAAAAACGATATTACTGTTGTTATTTCTACACAATAAAATTATTTCAGAATGTATCGAAATAAATAATGTCGGGGAATGTTCCTGAATGAATGATTTACCAACATTTTCCCAGAATATGGCTAGTATAATCACACCGTTCATAAATCCCAATCGTTTTAAAATTAGCTCAAACTCACCCTTTAGAGGGGGTGACATTGGGTCAAATACAAAACATTTTAATTTGTGTAAGTGCTGTAACACCATTAAAACCAATTTAATAATATGTTTAAAAAAAAACACAGAAATTCACTTAAAAGTGTGAAAAAAGTATGACATCACAAAGTTTAAGGTAAATAATAACAGTATACAAATTTATTGAAATGGTACAGAAAGTAAAAAAAAACTCTCAACAAAACAAGCAACTTAGTAAAACATATGTATTCAAAATTATGGAATTGCAGTGCAATTAATAGCATCCAGAATAAATATGCTTTAGGAATTAAAGCTATTATATTATTAAAGAGCATTCATGATTTAATTAAAATGCGCTTTTAAATATTTTCATAAAATCAAAATTAATAATTAAAAAAGTAAAAAGTTTTGTTTCCGGAAAAAAATATTTTCATTTTATTTTAAGGAATATATCTAGTTAGAAAAGCTCCTTGTTAATATTTATTTTATTCCAAACATTCATAAAAATCCATACTAAAGCTCTTCTTTTTAATTAAGCATGATTGATTCCAATGATTCAGTGTGTCCAAAAAAAGTCGAGCTGTGTAATATTTTTTCTCCATACAAGAATCAGAGACAGGGACAAACATTCAATATTACGACCTTTTGAAATGTTAGTCTTAATTTAATTTTTTTCTGAAAATATTGATTTCGAAAAGATCGGAAAATTTAACGAAAGTTTTATTTATAAACATTGAAAATCGCACCATTAGTTGCTGAGATATCGACATAAGAAAATTATGGGTTGTTTGGGTGAGACTTAGTAAACATCAATTTTATGTTTTTAAATCTTTGCATGGCAATATCTCAGCAACAAAGTTCAAAAAAAGCACTTCAAAAATATTTTTTTCAAAAGTGGGCAAACATGGGCACTAATTTTTTTTAAATTAATAACAGCAACTATTTTTTAAAAAGTTACCTAAAAATAGCTATAACTTAAAACGGTGCACTTTATGAAAATTTCACTAATGTACTTTTAGATTGCAAATTCGATTTTACATCGAAAAATTAAGTTGACATTAAGTTGCGGTCGATATTTCGATTTTTTTTTTATTCAGTAATGATTCAAAAATTCATCACTCAAACAAATATTTTTTGCCCGTTCTGGAAATTTCTGAAAAGTTGGCAAAATTAAAAAAAAAATTGTGTTTTTTGCAAATCATGTTTTAATGACAAAAAGTGAAATTAAAAATCAGCAAAATAAATTACCATTTATCTTTTTTTTTCAGTGTAGTCCTTATCCATACCTACAACTTTGCCGAAGACACCAAACCGACCAAAAATTTCTTCAAAAGATACAGATTTTTTAATTTTCATTGCTGCCAAATTTGTATGGAAAACTATATGGACAAACTAATGATGCAAAATGGCTTGGGCACCAAAAAAGTTTCAGACGGATTAAAAAAATCAAAAATTAAAATTTAAGAATAAAGACCAATTATGTATAGAATTGCTCGAAAATCGATTTCGTGTCTTTGGAAAAGTTGTAGACAACGCGCTAAAAATCATTCTTTTAGTCATGGACATCCAAATTGTTTAAGTCTTACTCTTACTTTAAATTGATTTTGCTATCGACTACGTGTTTTGATAAATTTAAAAAAGATTGAGCTAAAATTTGGAATTTATTTTACATTTTTTTCAGTTGTTTAAATAGGCAATTATCTACGATTTAAGATTTTTGATCCAACTTTTGGTTGCTGAGATATTACCTCAAAATTTCGGGCGATTTTTTTTACTAGAGCAAACAAAAGTTAGAACGCCGTTTTTGATCGCATAAATTACAGATTTGATCAAATCGAGTTTGCAAAGTTTAAGGATCATCTAGATGTCCTTATAATTCACTCAAAAAAAATGTCCCGGTTGGTTGAGTTATGCCCGAGAACCAGCGAGTTGAAAATACCGTTCCATCTTTTTTAAGGATTTTTATTTATGTTGATCTTTAACGGCATTGTATTGAAATTTATTTCACAAATTGATATCGGCATTTAAAAATTAAGTGACTCTTTAAAACTTAAATTATTTTAATGTGTCTATATATTTGAGTGGTTTTATCTCAAATATGAAGTTGAGGGTATAGTATATTTTCTCAGCTTAAAGAAAAACTAATATTTTCAGGAAAGGGCACCTTTGGCCCCTATTTTTTAATCTTTAAATTAATTGAGAAACAAAAAACAATGTTTGCTTGAAGCTCATTTTCTCTTTGGCTCAAGAGATGGTCCATATTAACATAAAAAAAAAAACTAAAAAAAAATACCTACAACTTTGACGATGGATAGTAAACGTGTATTTTATGAAATGTTATGTAATATAACAATCCGAATGGTGTAACCCATGAAATAAGGAATATATTTTAGACCAAAATATTCATCAAATTTTTTGGTGAATCTTAAAGTATGTATCGTTAGACGTTTCACTTGCAAATGAGGTAGTGAAACTGAAATTTTGCGCGATAATCCTGAAAATGGAAATTGGTTTTTAGTTTCTTTGTACTTAAAAAAATATTGCATGAGAGAGGAGATACAAGATATCTTGAGTTTGTTTTAAGTGTCAAAAGAAAATCTTTCGATTCAGATTCTTCGATCACTTATAGGACCAGCTACGGTAATTAGCTAAGATCTGAGATTTTGAAAATTATTTTTTTTCGCAGAGAATCATTTTTAGACACTTTATTTATAATACATATTTAGTTTTTTGCCTTGTTACAAAAATCTTGTAAAATTGTCAGCAATATTTATTTTTTAAGCTGTTCCAAAATAGAACTATCGAAGACTACACCTACTTTCAATGCAAATTTGCAAGCACATTTTTAGCTACTTGATACCATCAACAAAAAAATGAAATTGTGTTTGCATTTTGGTACGCATTTTTTAGGGTATATTAACTTTGGATACTGTCACTTTATTTTTTAACAGCTTTTAAACTTTTGCAAGACGTAGTTACATGAGTATTAAAAAGTGTACATTCAATTACAGGCGCAAAGTATTGATATGAATCTGCCGAAATATATAATTCAATATTGAATTGGAAAATATTATGACATTGAAATATAAGTAACAATTTTAAACACAATAATTGTATGGTTTTGAAGTGTAACAAAAAATGTATGCATGTGTGAATTCAAAGAGCGTATTTTTTGAAAGGCCACAGATTTTTTTTAAAGGCCACGTGGTCAGCCGTCGACCCCCCCCCCCCTCCCCCCCATGGCTTTTCATGGTTTTTTTCGGTCGGATTTCGGACCGTGCTTTATGGATGACCCCTTTACCGTTCCATATTTTCTCAGCCGATTGTTCAGGCAATTTTTTGCTTTTTCACTAGTAAAAGTAGTTTTTTTCTTTCAGAAAAAAAATATTTGAGAAACTTTGTTAGTAGGAACAGCATCTAATTCCAACGTGCCTCTAATGTTGCCATATCAGCACTTTGACATTCAATTGCAGCTCATTAAAAGCGTTTCCAACTGAAATCGAGTGATAAATACCTAAATTGGGAGTGAGCAAGCAAGTTTCTATCAAAAGTTTAGCAAAATAAGTTGTTTAAATAATGAAAATCAGCATGGATGGAGTTATTAGGAGCGAGTGCTTAATCTGCCAAACATACGAGAATTTACCCATTCCAAAAAATCTGTTTGCAAAAAATCTAATTATTTTGTCAAAAATGTTGCAGTTAATCTCTAGTCCCTTATCTAACAAACGCTCAATTCAGTCCAGCACACATTAGCCATCATGTCCCAAGAGATTATCAATCCGTGGGCACAAATATTTGCGCTGTCCGAAAAGACCCACGAATCTAGTCCAAACGCAAACAACACAGAGCAACATTTCGTAAACACGAAAAATCAATAAAATCGTATGTTTGGTGGTTCAACAACACACACACCTCTCGCCAGTCCGGCCGTTGGTCCGTTCCTCCCAAAGGACTTGAGAGAACTCTTCTCACGTATCCTTTCTAGGGATTCTCTCGCTCTCTTCAAAAGTCTCTCTTCGAGACGAGACGTGACCGAAATGCCCCAACATAATTGTTTTTGTTTATACTTGAGGGTTTTTTCCTCCTTCATATAAATACATGTCTAGCTCAGCATTTTAGACATTTCGATACGTGGTCATAGCCCACCACACAACCTGGACCGGAGGTTTGTTTTTTCGTGGGCATTCGAGCGTTGCAAATAAAAAGCACTTTCACCGCGACTCACCGAGTCCAACACTGAAATAGGTTTGTTTTATGTTTTATTCCATGTGGCTTCAAGTTTGGGGTAAAATTTGTGCATTTTTGTTGGAAATTGGGTAGAGTAAAGATAACAAATAACAACATTCAACGCCAAAATTTGTCCAGCTTACCCTATAATTTCAGGATGTGGAACGATGGCGCCACGATTTGTTTGCTTGTTGTGTAATATTACGATATTGGATGTGTCGTCCCACCACCCACTCAGATAGAGTTCCACATGATTATTTATTTTTTTTTCTGAACTCACACGCAAAGCCTTTATTTTTGGAACGATGAACATGCTAGTATCGCCAAGAAGTGTGATATCCATGAGTGTCCTTGAAACAGAACAAAAAAAGGGACATTCCAGCACAATGCTCCCCTCCTCTCTCTTTCTCTCGTTATCAGTGCGAAACGCTCGATAACATTACATTCCAAGGTTGTAGCTTTGCGTCCTTTAGCTGGGATGATGGTAATTTGAGGATTTCTCTCAAGGACTTTGCTTTTGGTAAGTCTGGATGAAGTCGTTATCTTGCTTGATTCCAGTTGTAGTTGTAGAAATCTTATAAACATAATTTAAAAAAAAAAAAAAACATTTATGTTCTTAAAAAAATAATGTATTTTTGGCACCATTTGATCATTTGAAAATGAAAATTTTACGAAAGTCAAAGTTAAGACGTCAATAACCATCCGTTTCCAGTGTGAAAACATTGTAAAAGAGGAATAAAATCTACAGCAGAAACAAAAAAACAGAGACTGACGAAAGAAACGTTACAATTAAGTGAGAGAAAAAGAGGCCATGTCAGCAGCTGCAATAATCACAAAACACAAAACTGCATTCGAATCAATCGAGATAGCGCCATGAAAGAGCAAAAACAACAACAGTAAGAAGTCGTCTGTTTTTACTTCACGAGAAACGAAAACTCCAAGTTAGTCCGCTGAGAAAATCAATAAATAGAGCCATCTCTCTCCCGTCCGGGGAGTTTCTCCGCGGCGCAAAGCAAAACATGATTCATGCCACCACCACCCCACTCGTTGCTTCCTCGAGGGTATCGCCCTCCAGCTCCAGAGTCCAGTGCACCATAATACGAAAACGAGGTGATTCTTGTCATCATCTGGGTGGAAAGAGGGAATGCACGAGTTCTTCTTTTTTGAGCTTGTGAGCATTGCAGGGAATAGGGGAGACTGACGAATATTATGAGGAAATTACAATTTGATAGTTTTTAGAAAAGTGTTGCTTTTCTTAAATTAAAAAAGCTCAAAATGTGGCTTTCTTATGTAAAATTGTCTGAAGAATCGATTCCTGTGATCATTTTATGATACTTTTGACGTTAAGACCACTTTTTAAACAAAATGGCTTCAATAAATAATGATTTTCGAGTTTTGTAAGAGAGACTTTAAGACACACAAAAAATTAAACCAAAAAAATCGTAGGCTCACGTTCAAATTAGTTTATTTAAACAAAAATACACAAATCTCATAAAAATGGTGTAAATTTTTGTTTCAGTGTATTTCAGGCTCGATCTCGAGCTAGATCGACTCGAGGCTCGAGCCAAAATTCTCAGTGGGTTTGATACGAATCTATGCCAAACAGGAAATCCGTTGTACCCAGTCCTCTCCCATTTCAATGAAACTTACAAGGATTGGATTTAGGATAATAGTCAATATGGAAACTTTCATGTTAAATTGTCTAAAGAATCGATTCTCGCTATCGTTTTTTTTAAATGACATTTAATCAATAAAAGATTTTGGTATTTTTAGGAGACACATCCTGCATTTTTCGCGAGGCTTTTTGCTACATCTTTGGCTATTTTCAAAAAAATGTGAACGAAAAAAAATCGTTGCTTCACCTTAAAATTTTGCTTTTAACCCTCTACTGCCAAATTTTTATTTCGAAGAATTTTATTTTTCCCTTGTTCAGAAGGTCATTTTGAGCAACTTTTGTTCTACGAAAAACTTTACTTCTCTTGTTTATGTTTTTCTTGTTTTATTTTTAGTATATTAATTTGCATTTATCTTGTTTAGTTTATGTTTGTTTTTGGTAGTATTTGGCCTATTCTACCACCTCCTGTCATTACATTTTGGCCATCTAATTTTCCATGTGTTTACAGTCACGTTTTAAATTGTTGATTGGTTTTTCACATCTTCTGCTATAGAACGGCACCATTATCATATAAATTGTAAAAAAAAGTCCGTAGAGGCATAGTCTGGGACACTTCGAAAATTACTGCATACTTATTTTTTGCCTAAAATTTAGGAAATGTTAGTAAAAAACACAGCCAAAGTTGCCCTCTAAAAATTTACATTTTTAAAAACATAGGCAAAGTCACATAAAACAAGTCAAACTTCCAACCCTAAAATTTTAAGAGTTCTTCTTTCCAATGCTTTTTAAAGATCAAAAATTGTTTGAAAATGGATTTTTGGCGATATTTCAGATCGAAGCCAGTCTAAAGGCGGGGTTAGGTTCTAGAGGGTTAATCTTAAAAATCGAGAAATCTAATAGAAATGGCGTGTTTTTTTCTTTCAGTGTATTTTTTTTCTAGAAAGTCCGTACTCTTCTACAAGTTTGTCTTTGCCCACTTTGTGATTCGAAAGCTGTTTCTTTGAGGTACAGCAATATTTAAATTGCGATGAACAAAGTTATTTACAAAATTAACTTACGCTCTGCTCAAATGCCATTGGCTTATAAAACTCGCAAACAAAGTAAAATGTATTCAGGATGACGTTTCTGCCATCAAATGCAGGCAAACAAACAAAGCAGACAAACTGTCAAAAAGTGCGAATTTTGTTTGCTTGTTTGCTGTAGTCTAATACCTCCTTCAGGAGGTCACGGTTTCTCTTAAGGGGTTACATACATGTAAATCGGCAAAAATGTCAGAAATCGGTTTGAGCACATAATCAAACTTTTTTCAAGATCTGTTTTCAGGGCATTAAAAAATACATTTTCATCTATTACCAAAACAAATTTGAAGACATTTGGTTGTATCATTGCCGAGATATAGCTATTTGAAGTTGGCAGTTTCAGAAAACGGGTGCCACGATATCTCAACATTGCTTCGACCAAATCGGCTCAAAATTTTGGTGAAGACTCGTTAAACCGGTCCCGTGTGCATGACGAAGGCAGATTTTCAAAAAGTTTATTTAAAAAAAAGATAAAAATATTTTTCAGTTTTTCATATAAAAAATCGCCAGTTTTCGATTTTTGGGATTTTTGGGAGTCTTCACCCAAAATTTCAGCCAATTTGGTCTATCCCATCTCGAGATATCGTGGCACCCGTAAATCAACTTGGTGTTCAGAGAAAAACGCTCAGAAAGTTAGACAGTTGGCTTTGCGCATGGCAAAATTCTGAGCTTAAATCGTCTCTAACTCAGTTAAATCATGAAATATCTTCATGAAACTTTCAGGAGTGATTGAAAATCATCTTTTAAGTGGATTTAATAAATTTTCTGTAATATGAATTTTTTTGATTTTCTACATGTATGTAACTCCTTAAGTTCTTTTGATGATTTTCAGGATAAAAATGCCAAAACAAGGACAACTACAGTAGTTTTTCGGAAAATGAGTGTTGTTTAACTGGGCTGCAGCCAAGTTAAAAATCAGTTAAACGTCAAAAAACAATAACAAAGCAAAATAATCGAGGGGTAAGCGGATGCAAAAGTTAAACATTTTCCACAAATAAAAAATACTTTTTTAAGTTTTTATGAAATTTCATGTCGCAACCAAAAAAAAGTTCATGATAACTTCTAGAAATATATTCAAGTTAATTTTAGTTTTCAATAAATTTTTTTCAAACATTTTGCATTGACGATTCCCTCGTCATTTTTTGAACAGCCTAGTTACCAAATAAGTACTGTATTTCATTTCAAAAAGAGAATTCACCAAATTGTTTGTTCTTTTCCTAGATTTCATGAAGTTTCAAATTAAAAACTTGTTCAATCATTTCTTACTAAACATCGATGTAAATATAAACTTACTGAACTTAACTTTCTTTAAAAAAAAACCCCGAGATTTCACACATGACCTAGGATGACCTAAAAAAGTTCTTAAATTACCACCTTCCAACATCATCCCAGAACCAAAACCAACAGTGATCTAATCCACTTTGTTCATTCTCTCGTTACTACAAACTTGCATGACTAATCGGACTTTTTCAAATATTATCACGCCATTTAGTGATTTCTGAACCCGTCAATCTCTCGAGTGCTCTCAAATCGAATCGTTTTTTTAACGCGCTCGCGAGATGCCACTCAAATGTGAAAGCACACGTGAAAGGCCAAACTCCGGACCATTCACCATCATCGCTTTATTATCGGTTTGGGGTGAAGTGGCATTTGTTGGTTCTTTCATTATGTTTAGCAATTGTGATCGTCATCGATCATCGAATTATCGAATTTTTCGAGTGGGCAAAAGAAGAAGTAAAAGCTAACACTCCAAATTTCAAACAGAGAATCGCGGTAACTCTGTGAACAATGTTGGTTCTGGTTTTGACCCTCTCTCACCAACCAACTAACTGAACCAGCGCGCAAAGTTAGTGAGTATGACGCGATGCAGCCAGCCAGACCATGACCTCATCCTGTTCACGCGTTTGCGGCTCTGAAACTGTGTCTTTTTTTTCTTTCTTTTTTGCTTCCTCGCGATACCTTCGTCATGACACATGGATTGGGAGTTATTCTGGGCCAACTTAGTAACTACACTCTGTAAATATTAGTAAGAGAGATAAATATCACTCTAATGCTTAGGATGTAATTTAGGACTGCAGTGTTGTGATTGTGGTCGTTAATGATAAACTTGGTCATACCAAGTTACAGAGCGTTACAAAAAAGACAAAAAATAAACAGTATATAATGTAGAATTATTTAACGAATTGTCGTACAGAGTGGATTCGCTAGTTCGAATATAGTCGCAGTTGACTTAATGAACCAAAATATATCAATTCGAACAACTGCAGACGCAATTTTACATTCCAGTACTGAGCAATTCTCTAGGTTTTCGCAAATCGACATTTTATTGTAATTTCTAATTTTAATTAGGGGAACAGCATCTAATTCCAGCGTGCCTCTAATGTTGGCAGGTCAGAACTTTGACATTAAATTAAAACTAATTTAAAGCGTTTTCAACTGAAATCGAGTGATAAATAGCCCAATGAGTAGTGAGCAAGCAAGTTTCTATCAAAAGTTTTGTAAAATAAGTTGTTTAAATAGTGAAAATCAGCAAATTGGATGGAGTTAGGAGCGAGTGCTTAACCTGCCAAACATACGAGAATTTCCCCTACACTTTTTTTTTGCATTCGTGAGGTCCAAAAACGATATTTCTAGAGTTTTTTTTAATAGGTCCTATAAACATATGAAAGACAATAGTTTATAGGTACTTTAAAAAAACTCTAGATTTGGAGTCATCAATTTGTCCAAAGAAGTCTCCGTACAATTTTGGCAGCGTTCCATACAAAAATGCAAATGAAATTTTCAATAATCTGTAACAGTTGCAAAGTTGTTAATTATGATCAGAAAAATAGGTTACACTAAAAAAAATAATTAAATTTCTCGTTCTCTTAAAGAGTGGATTTTTTTCATTTACTTTTGTGGACAAAATCGACAAATTTTTTGGCCAGGTTATTTTTTTTAAAAAAGGTATTGCTGATAATCAGTTTTAGATTATTTTTTTCTTATTTTAAAAATAGTTTCCATTTTTGTCCTTGAAAAAAAAACATTTGAATTGATGAAAAAATTGTCTGGAATGAGGTTTTTTATAATTTTTATGTAAACGGTAAAAAACACGCTTAAAATCTTTTCTGATCACCTTTTTTTTATTTTAATTCAAAAATAAGGAAAGACAACATTATACGATGGATAAACTGTGGTCCCCTGGAACGAGCTGACAGATCCATGATTTTAAAATGTATTTTTTTTTCCTTAAGTAGCCAAATCCAACAAAAATTGAAACTTTAAAAATTATTTCTAAGGCAGGTATTAGACTATAACAAACAAACTCGCACTTTTTTTTTTTGTTTTTGACAGTTTGCAAAACTCGCAAACAACTCAAGATGTATGCAGGCTGACGTTTCTGCAAACAAATGCACGGAGAATAAAGAGTTCCCAAAATTGTGAACAAGCGTTCATGAAAATGGGAACCACGAACTAAGTGTTCAAATCCCATGGTACGTTTTTGGAAATCGTACCATGGGATTTGAACACTTTGTTCGTGGTTCCCATTTTCATGAACGCTTGTTTACGATTTTGGGAACTCTTTTTTCTCCGTGTGCAGGAAAACAAATAAAGCAAGCAAACTGTCAAAATGTGCGATTTTGTTTGTTTGTCATAGTCTAATGCCTCCTTAAGTATTCAATTGCTTTATTATTTTAACAACCAAATTTTTGATTTTCAGACCAAAATGTTTATATTTTTTCAATTTCGGGAAATCCGGGCCAAAATATTTTTTTTAAAAAATCGTGTTTTCGGGAACTCGCACTCCTTTAGGGCTGGTGATTTTTCGCCTTTTTCGCGGAAGCCGCGTAATCCGCGAAATTTACCCCTGGTCGTGAAATTTTGTAAATACCGTGAAATGCCGCGCAATTTAAAATAAGTTATCGATAAATCGCTGCTTATTGCATTTCTGCTTTAATTTTTAAATTCAAACACTTCTCAAGGTTTTTAACAAGCATTTTGGAAGCAGTATGCAATTCAAATATATTGCCTGTCAGATTTAGAATAATTTGTTGAAGATAATGTTTATAAGAATATTCTACGAAGTGCAGAAAGTTGATCATTGATTATACATTTCCAGCAAAATGTCTTTATTCCACAACATTACAAAAAAGTTGTTAAAGAATATTATCCATCTCTACATTAAAAGACAACTTGAAAAATTTAAACTTTATAATTTTTAAATCATTGTAAAATTGATAAAAATAACGATGCAGTTGCATTTAATGTGATATTATTTTTTTTTTAATATTTGGATTATAAATTATGTATTTTCGAAATAAAATTTAAAAAGCATTTTGCAGTGTATTATTATTTTGTGGAATTGTAAATGTAAAAACTGCTATTTATGAAGTTTTGCCTAAACTTTATTTAAATACTCAAATTTTCTTATTGATGAAAATTTGGAAAACAAACAAAATTTTACTACACCTTTTTTACTGATTCTACTTTTCATGAATATGACGTTTAGGATGTGCTTCGTTTTTGAGATATTTTAGCAAATCCAATTTCTAAAATCTCAATAAAATTACAATAGCTGAAACATAAATTACACTGACGGTTTTTTTTTTATTCATCTAAATCAAGCTAATATAGAGCAATTCCATGCCAAATGGGGAATCGGTTGTACCCGACTCTCTCCGATTTCAATGAAACTTTGTAGACATGTTATTCTACGCTTATATAAGCAATTTTTGTGTATATGGAGCCAGTTCAACTCGATAATGACATTTGAGAAGAACGTAAGTGTTTTAAATATTTTTGTAATTTGGAATTTAAAAATTTCTGTATCTCGAAGCCGTTGCATCGTATCAAAAAGTGGTCATAGACAAACTTGTAGGAAATTTGACGGGCTTTCCGAAAAAAATACACGGAAAGAAAAAAACACTCTACTTTTACGAGATTTTTCGATTTTTAGGTTTAAAAGTCAAATTCTAGGGGGAGCCCACGATTTGTTTTCGTTCAAAATTTTTTTGAAGATAGCCTAAAATGTTACAAAAAGACTCAAGAAAAATGCAGGATGGAGCAATTCACCTAAAAAAATACAAAAATCATTTACTGAAACGGTTTTTTTGAAAAGTGCTCTAAACGTCAAAATTTTCACAAACCGATAGTGGGAATCGATTCTCCAGACAATTTTACATAAAGTCTCCATATTGACTACTGTCCTAAGTCCAATACTTGTGAAGTTACAGCGGTTTTAAAAATAAAAATGTTGAAAAATAGGGTTTTTTATGGTTTTTTGCAATTTCTATATGACAGACTTGATTTTTCAGTCTCGAAAATATTTTTACCGGAAAGCTCGTCAAATTTCCCATAAGTTTGTCTTTGACCACATTTCAATTGGATGTATGGGCTTACAGATATAAGCTAATTACATTGCTCATAACTGAAAACATAATATTTTTTCAGTGTAGTATAGTAACCTGGATAGTAAATTAGCTTAAATCATCAAAAAAATACGTTATTTTGAAAAGTGGTCAAGGACAATCTAATGGGAAATTGGACGAGCTTTCCGGTAAAAATATTTTCGAGACTGAAAAATCAAGTCTGTCATATAGAAATCGCAAAAAACCATCAAAAACCCTATTTTTTCAACATTTTTATTTTTAAAACCGCTGTAACTTCACAAGGATTGGACTTAGGACAGTAGTCAATATGGAGACTTTTATGTAAAATTGTCTGGAGAATCGATTCCCACTATCGGTTTGTGAAAATTTTGACGTTTAGAGCACTTTTGAAAAAAACCGTTTCAGTAAATTTTTTTTTTTTATTTTTTTAGGTGAGTTGCTCCATCCTAAATTTTTCTTGAGTCTTTTTGTAACATTTTAGGCTATCTTCACAAAAATTTTGAACGAAAAAAAATCGTGGGCTCCCCCTCAAATTTGACTTTTAAACTTAAAAATCGAAAAATCTCGTAAAAGTAGAGTGTTTTTTTCTTTCAGTGTATTTTTTTCGGAAAGCCCGTCAAATTTCCTACAAGTTTGTCTCTGACCACTTTTTGATACGATGCAACGGCTTCGAGATACAGAAATTTTTAAATTCCGAATTTCAAAAATATTTAAAACACTTACGCCCTTCTCAAATGTCATTATCGAGTGGAACTGGCTCCATATACACAAAAATGGCTTATATAAGCGTAGGATAACATGTCTACAAAGTTTCATTGAAATCGGAGAGGGTCGAGAAAAAAGTACCTGAAAAATTCCTGTTTTGGGCTGGAATTGCTCTATAACTATAACTATTTTTAAATAAGTAGTTAGTGTCAGGGGGTTTATTTTGCATCTTGAACTACTGCAAACTTTTAAGACACTTTTCTGTTCATAATTATGCTAAAAGAACACATTTTCTGATTCATTTTTGAGCAGTTTTCAGAGTACCGTGAAATTGCCGTGAAATTCCTATGTTTTGTAATTAGCATGCCGTGAAATTTCGATTTTTGTGCGTTCAAAAATCACTAGCCCTACGTCCTTATGTTACCTTTATTTTTAACCCCTTCCCGAAATTTTAATGGTTATAAGCTGACATTCCATATAAACTAAAGTAGAATGAACCAGGTTGAAAAAATGAATGGTTGTAGAGAAATTTAATTTTGAACACAAAAAAATAGTGGTGCTCTGGAGTAACCATGGGCGTTAGAGGATTAATACATGAGAAATTTTCAATAAAAATGTAGCTTGATTCAATCAAAGTTAAAAGAATCCATGAAGCCAATAATTTGAAAGCATTTTGGAGAATAGGCCAGGCCTACCGCTTAAAGTTAAGCGCAAAAATGATTCGTTGAAGTGGCTTGAGTTCGAGTAAAACAATGTAAATTGGACTATGTATATTTGTAAACAAACAGTCTATCCTGCTCTTCTTTGGAATCTGCAAAACAAGGAAGCTTCGAGCGGAATTTTGTTTTGTTATATGGTCGATCTTTAGCATTCTTCAATATATTTGCTGTACCGTCAACTGAGACGAACCGGGACAGCTTTTTAAGGTTATACTGTCGACTCTCTGGTTATCAATATCCAAGGGACCGTCGAGGAAGAGAATCATCAGTTTACAGAACGATGCAAAATGAAGACTCGATTGAAAAAATGTTTTTCTTGGTACCCAGCTATGGGAGAGAATCATGACAACGTCCAGCAAACAAAAACAAACTATTGTCAAACATTGAAGCTTCGTTTCACAAAGAAAAATGTCTATGCAAGCCATGAGATAGTGACAATATTGACAACCGGAAGAGATTTTTAAGGCAAACAGAATCCAAGGGACCGTCGAGGAAGAGATCCTTCAAGCAAGAGAAAATATCGAGGAATAAAGTCAATCGAAGTATGCAGTTTGAAGGGACTGAAGAATTTATCGATAGATGGAGCAATATTGATATCGAGAAGATCGACAGCCAGAGAGTCGACTGTAGTAAACAAGCCTTACCCGACAAACTTCGTTCTGCCTTTTTTTACGTTTTTTGCTTTTTTGCTTATTCAGCCTCCTATGATCAAAATATGATTTTACGTAACTTTCTCCATACAATTTGCCGATACTCCGTAATCGGTTCCAGAGTGGCCAAAGTGTCAATTAGTTAGCGTAAGAACCTTCCTTTGGCTTATACGAACCCAACGCAACAAAGAGCACCTCGATCTGATGTTCCATGCTGAATTGATTCGCGTTCGAACAAAACCGTCGAAATTTTGTATATATATAGATAATGATTAGGGACTTATAGGGCCGCTAATTCTATAGGAAAACCTGCAAGCTTAGTACAAGTGAGCTAATGTTATAACTAAACAGTGTTAAGACAAGCATAATCCGCCATTCAGAAACTTCCGACACCAACAACAACCGCTCATCGTTTTATGACTCACGCACCTTTTCTCAAAAAGAAGTGTGTTGAGTACAAAAAAAGGGCCGAGTAAAAACCGTGCCATCATGCTTAAACGGTTTTCACCTCTTCTTCTTGTTGGGAAGTACACACCTGAGTTACCACCGCAAGCAGGTTTTATAAGAAAAGAGAGGGCGAAGAAGCGCATGTTCACGAATTAGCAAATTGTGTGTCGTGCATATTAAGTAGAGGGAAATTGCAAAACCTTAATGATTAAGATTCGCTAATGTTAAAGTATAAATTCTAATTGAAGTCTTCTTCTTGTCTTCCTCTTTTTAGGGCAAAGTATACCTGTTTGACAAAGTGTTCAAACCGAACGCGACACAGGAAAAGGTGTACAATGAGGCGGCCAAATCGATCGTCAGCGACGTGCTGGCCGGGTACAACGGCACGATCTTCGCCTATGGTCAGACCTCGTCCGGTAAGACGCACACGATGGAGGGCGTGATCGGCGACCCGGGCAAGCAGGGCATCATCCCGCGCATCGTCAACGACATCTTCAACCACATCTACAGCATGGAGGTGAACCTGGAGTTCCACATCAAGGTGTCGTACTACGAGATCTACATGGACAAGATCCGGGATCTGCTGGACGTGTCCAAGGTGAACCTGAGCGTGCACGAGGACAAGAACCGGGTGCCGTACGTGAAGGGTGCGACGGAGCGGTTCGTGTCGAGCCCGGAGGACGTGTTCGAGGTGATCGAGGAGGGCAAATCGAACCGGCACATTGCCGTGACCAACATGAACGAGCACTCGTCGCGATCGCACTCGGTCTTTCTGATCAACGTCAAGCAGGAGAACCTCGAGAACCAGAAGAAGCTTTCGGGCAAGTTGTACCTGGTCGATTTGGCGGGTTCGGAGAAGGTGTCAAAAACGGGGGCTGAGGGAACGGTGCTGGACGAGGCGAAGAACATCAACAAGTCGCTGTCGGCGCTCGGAAATGTGATTTCGGCGCTGGCCGACGGCAACAAAACCCACATCCCGTACCGTGACTCGAAGCTGACGCGTATCCTGCAGGAGTCGCTCGGTGGCAATGCACGCACCACGATCGTCATCTGCTGCTCGCCGGCCAGCTTCAACGAGGCGGAAACCAAGTCCACGCTCGACTTTGGACGACGGTGAGTTGTTTTGGTTCCTGGCAGGGTGGCCACTTCTGGGGGGAAAAACGGGTTTTTTTAGTCTATATAAATATTATTATAAATATTCTAAATGAAATATTCGGTAAAACCAAAGTTAAAACCTTTTTGACACTGTGTAAAATAATCAATCAACATTGCTTTGAATTTATTACTGTGCATTTTAAAACATTTTTTCATCTAAATGTTGAAGTGGCGGCTTGTAGTTGAATTTTTCAACCTTTTTAACTTTTTTGGCCCTTCCTTTGACCTCGCCAAAGGCAACAGACAAAAACTTTGAAAAATATAAAAAAAAATAGTACATTTTTTTACATTTAAAATACCTGAATTATTTATAATTTAAGATATTTTAAATTGTTTTTTTAGGATACTTAAGGAGGTATCAGACTATGGCAAACAAACAAACGAACTCGCACTTTTTTCTGTTTGACGCAAACGAAGCCAAATTTATGCAAATCTGTCAAATAGTTTGATTGTTTGTTTGTTATAGTCTAATACCTCATTCAGGAAACGTAAATAAACCACGTGGCCTTCAAATGTGAAATTGTCACCCCAAAAGTAAAATACCAACTTTTATTTATATTTTAATTTAAATGTAAAAAATTTGTGTTGTTTTTTAAAAAAAACTATAAAAAAATATTTGTTACAGAATTTTTTCTGAAATTTTCGAAATAAAATATATTCAGAGTAGGTAGGTCACAAGTAGGTCAAGCTCGAAAATTACTTCTTCCGGCAAAACAGATGCCTGAGCAATTCTCCTACGAAATCAGAGGCAAAAAAAAATATAAAAATTTTAATAATTTTAATAACAATCCTAGGTGTCAACATTTGGATGAAAAAAGTGTTTTAAAATGCATTTTACACACGCCCAGTTGCTTTTCAATCATTAGTTTTCAAAATATCGAGGTATCGACGGATTTTTTTTTGCGAAAAAAACTTATTGTCGAATATTGGTATTTCATGAAAATTTATGCTAAATATGATTATAAACGCAGGAAAATGCATTTGAACTGTTTTTCGATTGAACTTTAATTTTCATTAAAATTTTATAGTTTAAAAAAAATATGTTTTTGCCCCCTGATTATTCAGGCCGATTTTGAAGGGGGGAGGGCGACATAAACTTTGAAAAATATTTGCAACGGGCATGTTTAAAAGTATAAATACTAAAAAAAATCACAAAATATCGTTTTTAAGAACTCAAATTTACAAAATTTGCAATATGGGTATCAAACAAAGCTAAATTTGGTATGCTTTTTTACTGTACTAGTATTTTAGAATGAAATGCTCTAGTTTTCACAAAATACCGTTTTTTTTTTCAAAAATACCTAAATTTTCATAAAAAAAAACTTTTTTTTATTATCAAATTTTTATAATTTGCAGTGTGGGTATTAAGGGGTTACATACATGTAGAAAATCAAAAAATTTCATATTACAGAAAATTTATTAAATCCACTTAAACGATGATTTTCAATCACTCCTGAAAGTTTCATGAAGATATTTCATGATTTAACTGAGTTAGAGACGATTTAAGCTCAGAATTTTGCCATGCGCAAAGCCAACTGTCTAACTTTCTGAGCGTTTTTCTCTGAACACCAAGTTGATTTACGGGTGCCACGATATCTCGAGATGGGATAGACCAAATTGGCTGAAATTTTAGGTGAAGACTCCCAAGACAATGTCCGGTGTGCATGACGAAGCCCGATTTTGAAATTTTGAATTTTCAAAAAATACAAAAATCAAAAACTGGCGATTTTTTATATGAAAAACTGAAAAATATTTTTATCTTTTTTTTAAATAAACTTTTTGAAAATCTGCCTTCGTCATGCACACGGGACCGGTTTAACGAGTCTTCGCCAAAATTTTGAGCCGATTTGGTCGAAGCAATGTTGAGATATCGTGGCACCCGTTTTCTGAAACTGCCAGCTTCAAATAGCTATATCTCGGCAATGATACAACCAAATGTCTTCAAATTTGTTTTGTTAATAGATGAAAATGTATATTTTAATGCCCTGAAAACAGATTTTGAAAAAAAGTTTAATTATGTGCTCAAACCGACCTCTGACATTTTTGCCGATTTACATGTATGTAACCCCTTAAACGATCTGAAATTTTACCTGAATTTTCACTGTTTAAGAGTTTTTTGAATGAAATGCCCAAATCATCACAAAATACCGTTTTTTATAAGTACTCAAATTTTCATAATTTGCAATAGGGGTATCAAACGAAGCGAAATTTAATTGCACTTTTTGTCACTTAAAAATTGATTTGCAAACACACAATTTTTAATTTTTTTCTGTTTTCTGATATGTTTTAGTAGACTTCAAATGCCAACTTATCAGAAATTTCCAAAGCGGGCAAAAAATCTTTGAACGAGTTAAGATTTTTTGAATCAATGCTGATTTTTAAAAAATCGAAATATTGGTCACAAAAATTTTTTCACCTTCATTTTTAGATGTAAAATCGAATTTGCAATTAAAAAGTATTTCAGTGAATTTTTGATAAACTGCACCGTTTTCAAATTATAGCCATTTTTAGGATTTTTTTTTTTTTGAAAGTAGTTGCAGTTATTAATTTTTTAAATTAGTGTTTACTTTTGAAAAGCAGAGAAAATTCTCTATATTTTGCTTTTTTGAACTTTGTTGATACGACCCTTAGTTGCTGAGATATTGTCATGCAAGGTTAAAAAAAAGGAAAATTGATGTTTTCTAAGTCTCACCCAAACAACCCTACATTTTTTAATGTCGATATCTCAGCAACTAATGGTTCGGTTTACAATGTTAAAATATGAAACATTCGTAAAATTTTCCGATCGTTTCGAAAAAAATATTTTCATTTTTTTTTAAATCAAGACTAACATTTTGTACGGGCCAAACTTTCAATATTAAGTATTTTTTAAATAAAATGCTCTAGTTTTCACAAAATACCGCATTTTTCAAAAAAAAACTTAAATTTTCACAAAACATCTATTTTTTTTGAAGATTCTCAAATGTCCATAAGGCTGGTACAAATATTTTTAAAAGTTTTTGTCACCCCCCCTTCAAAATTGGCCCGAAAAATCAGGGGGCAAAAAAAATATTTTTACAATAAACTTCAAAATTTCAATGAAAATTCAAGTGCAACCAGCTTAAAACAAATTAAAATACATTCTTCTGCGTTTAAAATCATTTTTAGCATGTTTGGGTTTATTAAAAAATCATAATTTTTTTTGAAAATTTTCGATGCAAAATCTTTTCGATACAATTTTTATTTTTGTCAGATCTAGGATTTTTTGAAAACTAGAGATTGCAAAACAACTGAACTAGTGTAAAATGCATTTTAAAACACTTTTTTCATTTAAATTTGAAGACTATGGCTTGTTATTTAAATTTTTATATTTTTTTATTTTTTTGCCCCCCCCCCCCCCCCTTGACCTCGGCCAGGGCCGAGGGACAAAAACTTTTTTAAATATTTGCATCGGCCTAATTTGTAGTATGAGTATTAAACGATTTGAAATTTTACCTGAATTTTCACTGGTTTTGAGTTTTTTTTAATAAAATACTCAAATCTTCTCAAAATACTGTTTTTTTTTAAGTACTCAAATTTTCATAATTTGCATCATGGGTATCAAAGGAAGCGAATTTGTGTATGCATTTTCACAGTTTTAGAGGTTTTGGAGTAAAACATCTGTACTCAAAAAAAAATATATCAAAACCATGAAAATGCAGTTAAAATTAAATATCGTTTGATACCATTATTGCAAATTATGAAAATTTGAATACTTTAAAAAAATACGATATTCTGTAAAAAATTTACTTTTTTACAAAAAAAAACCTAATGAAAGTGAAAATGCATGCAGAATTTCGCTTCGTTTGATACGCATGATGCAAATTTTGAAAATTTGAGTATTTTCGAAAAAATCGGTATTTTCTGAAAATTTTAGTATTTAACAAAAAAAAAAATTAATAACTGTGAAAAAGCATTCCGAATTTTGCTTCGTTTGTCAAACCCATGTAAGCAATTCTCTACCAAAACCGGAAATGGATTTTATTTGTATTTTTTTATTTGGCTCAAACTTTGTGGGGGCCTTCCCTATGACCAAATATGCTATTTTGTGTCATTGATTCACCCATACAAGTCTCCATACAATTTTGGCAGCTGTCCATACAAAAATGGTATGTAAATATTCAAACAGCTGTAACTTTTGAGTGAATTTTCTGATCAATTTGGTGTCTTGGGCAAAGTTGTAGGTATTGTTGAGGACTTTTGAGAAAAAAATAGGTACACGGAAAAAAAAATTTGCAGATTTTTTTATCAACTTTTTTTTCACTAAAACTCAATTTCCCAAAATACGTATTTTTTTTTATTTTCGAGATTTTTTGATATGTTTTAGGGGACAAAAATCCGCAACTTTTGAGCCATAGAGAAACATGGTCAAAAAATCTGCCGCCGAGTTATGAATTTTTGAAAAAATAGTGATTTTTGGAAAAAATCGAAGTTTTATGCAAAAACAAGTTTGACATTACTTTTTAATGCAAAATTGAATTTGCAATCGAAAAGTACTTTACAGATTTTTTGATAAAGGGCTCCGTTTTCAAGATATAGCCACCGAAAGTTTGATTTTAGCGAAATATTTGCAGTTTTTCAATTTTTAAAAATAGTGACCATGAGTGACCATTTCTAAATTTTAAATGGGCGTAATATTCAATATTTGGCCCTTTTAAAATGTTAGTCTTGATTTAAAAATTTTCAAAATATTTTTTTCGAAAAGATCGGAAAATTTCACGAATGTTTCATATATTAACATTGAAAATCGGACCATTAATTGCTGAGATATCGTCATTAGAAAAAGGTGGGTTGTTTTGGTGAGATTTAGAAAACTTCAATTTTCGTGTTTCTTTTTCTTAAAGCGGCTCTATCTCAGCAACCCGAGGTCCAATCTTCAATGTCTCTTAGACAATTTTATAGCAAATTTTCTGAACTTTAAAAAAAAAATTAGAAATGGTCACTCATGGTCACTATTTTTAAAAATTGAAAAACTGCAAATATTTCGCTAAAATCAAACTTTCGGTGGCTATATCTTGAAAACGGAGCCCTTTATCAAAAAATCTGTAAAGTACTTTTCGATTGCAAATTCAATTTTGCATTAAAAAGTAATGTCAAACTTGTTTTTGCATGAAACTTCATTTTTTTCCAAAAATCACTATTTTTTCAAAAATTCATAACTCGGCGGCAGATTTTTTGACCATGTTTCTCTATGGCTCAAAAGTTGCGGATTTTTGTCCCCTAAAACATATCAAAAAATCTCGAAAATCAATGTTTTTTTCCGTGTACCTATTTTTTTCTCAAAAGTCCTCAACAATATCTACAACTTTGCCGAAGACACCAAATTGATCAGAAAATTCACTCAAAAGTTACAGCTGTTTGAATATTTACATACCATTTTTGTATGGACAGCAGCCAAAATTGTATGGAGACTTGTATGGGTGAACCGATGACGCAAAATAGCTTATTTGGTCATAGGGAAGGCCCCCACAAAGTTTGAGTCAAATAAAAAATTACAAAAAATAAAAATGGTCGAAATCGGCCGATTTCGTAGAGAGTTGCTCATGTTGCTAATTATATTAAAAAATAGTATTTTCGAAAAAATACGGTATTTTTTTCAGTAATATTGAAACTTACTACCTTATCAAAAAATAGTGAATGCATTAAAAATTTAACTTGATGTTGTATACCATCAATTTAGGAAAGATTTTAAATATGAGTTATCGTCCGTTTTCGGCGATGAGATTATCGCCAACAGAATTATCGGAATAACGATTACGATAGATTATCGTTATGATCCTGACGATAACGATAACCATTATCGTTAGCGTTAGACGATAATATTATCGGCGATAATTCTATCGAATAACAACCTTGATAAAACAAATTTCCGTCCAAATTTTTAACTTTATTCTAACCTGTTTTTACATTTTCAAGTAGTGCTAGGACCTTTTAAAAACTATCGTGAGAAATAAAAATATTAAACGAAAAAGATATTCATGTCAGATTGAAAACGTTGTAATTTGACCTTTTGGCTCCGGGAATAAACCGGGGATTTGTAAATCGAAATCTGGTGGCCACCCTGCCCTTACATCGGCAATCTGTTTTTAATGATTTTCTTCTTCTTCTCGTTGCAGCGCCAAGACGGTCAAGAACGTGGTCTGCGTGAACGAGGAGTTGACGGCGGAAGAGTGGAAGCGTCGGTACGAGCGGGAAAAGGAAAAGAATGGCCGGCTCAAGGGTAAGGTGGAGAAGCTGGAGGCGGAACTGGCGAGATGGCGCGCCGGTGAGACGGTCAACGAGGAGGAGCAGCTCGACCTGCAGGACGTGATGGAGGCTAGCACACCGAACGTGGAGGTTCTGTTGGAGAAACCGGTGGTGGATCTGCCGGTGCCGGCCACTCCGAGTGGACTGACGATGGTCGGATCGATCAGCGCCGACGAGCGGACCGCGCTGGAGCAGGAACGTGAGCGACTGTACCAGCAGCTGGACGACAAGGACGAGGAGATCAACCAGCAGTCGCAGTACGTGGAGAAGCTGAAGGAGCAGATCATGGACCAGGAGGAGCTGATTGCGAACACGAGGCGAGACTACGAGAACCTGCAGGCGGAGATGACGAGGATTCAGCAGGAGAACGAAAGCGCCAAGGAGGAGGTCAAGGAGGTGCTACAGGCGCTGGAGGAACTTGCCGTCAACTACGACCAGAAGTCGCAGGAGATTGAGTCCAAGAACAAGGAGATTGACTCGGTCAACGATGAGCTGCTGCAGAAGCAGGCCTCGCTGAACAGTGCCCAGTCGGAGCTGCAGCAGCTGAAGGACATGTCGGCACACCAGAAGAAGCGAATCAACGAGATGTTGAGCAATCTGCTGCGGGACTTGTCCGAGGTTGGCCAAGCGCTGGCCGCCGACCAGAACGAGATGAAGCTGAACGTGGAGGCTTCCGCGGGCAAACTGGAGGAGGAATTCACCGTGGCCCGGTTGTACATCAGCAAGATGAAGTCCGAGGCGAAGAACGTCTCGCAACGGTGCTCGAACCTGGAGAATCTCCAGCAGGAGGCCAACCGAAAGGTCGGCGAGTACGAGAAGGACCTCAGCGAGTGCCGACTGCTGATCTCCCAGCACGAAGCCCGCATGAAGTCCCTGCAGGAGTCGATGCGCGAAGCCGAGAACAAGAAGCGCACCCTCGAGGAGAACGTGGACGCCCTGCGGGAAGAATGCGCCAAGCTCAAAGCCGCCGAGCAGGTCTCCGCCGTCAACGCCGAAGAGAAGCAAAAGGCTGACCAGCTGAAGGCCGCCTTCGAGAACCAGATGGACCAACTGCGGGACGCCCACACGAAGCAGGTGTCGGCGCTTCGTGATGAGATTTCCGAGAAACAGGAATTCATCAACGAACTGAAGGAGTTAGTATTTTTGTACTAGATGTTCGACGCCTCGCGCCGGAACACGTCCCTCTAAACCACCTTTCTTTTTACCACCCCTTTCAGCACCAACCAGAAGCTGTCGCTCGCCCACCAGCAGATGACCGCCGACTACGAGAAGCTGCGCCAGGAGGAGGCGGAAAAGTCCGCCAAACTGCAGGAGCTTATGTCAGTACCAACCTTTAGTCCTCTCTCTAACCCCCAAACTAACCCCAAAGCCGACTTTGGCCAACTGCGCCGCACCGGGGCCACCCACTGTCGGAGGCCCTCGCTGGCCGCGGCTGTCCCCCTCGAGGAACCTTCCCATCAGGCACCACCCACCAGCAATCGGGATCGGAACGAGGCGGACAATCTGCGCCGCCTCTCCAAGCTGACCAAGTTGCACAAAAATTTGCTCAATCGTAAAAGTAAGGCCGGCGGTGGCGTCCTCTCGCCAGCAGCGACCAGCTATGGCCAGCTGATTGAAGATCTGGAAGAGCAGGAGCGGCTCGATGCGTCCGACGGCGGCAGGCACGATTCCTCCGTGGCGAAGGGCAAAAGTCTGATGGCGTCGCTGGCGTCGACGATTCCGTTGGCGCTGCCGACGCTGCAGCTGCACCTGTTGCTGTCGCTGACGATGGTGCTGCTGACGCACCGATGTCCGCAGTATTTGATTATACTGTAAAGTGGGGGGTTTGTTGATTTTTTTAAGGTTGAGAAAGACGAAGCACTCTTGTGCCTTCCCAGCGAGATGGAAGGTTTTTTAACAGCAAGACGTGGGAAATTCGTCGCGAAAGTTGAGCAAATGACTGGATTTGGATGTTTCCAAAAGAAAAAATAACTTGTATATTGTCTGGACACACACTACGTTTATTTTTCGAATGCATTTATTGTGGTATGCATTATGAATTGTTGATTAGTGATTATATACTCGTAAAGTATGAAATTAATAATATATTGTTGACTTCTATTAGTCGATAAGTGCCTTTTTCAGTACACGTTTGATTTGGCAAAGCGTTTGCTTTTAAAATATTGATCAACGATCGAGCAAAATCAGGAGATTGGTACTTGGGATGATGCTTTCTGTGAAAGTAATTGATAAAACGCAAGATTAATATAATTTTGTATTCCCGTTCCAAAATGAAAGCGAATTATGGTGAAACTAACCAAAACAAATAATATTGACTAAAAAGTTGAGATGGAAATTTGACCCGTTCAACTGTTAGAAAGAAAATCAAAATTTCTCAATTTAACAGTTTAAAAATTTTTCAATTGCAAAATTAATAAAATGTATTGTTTTAAAACTAAATTTTAAATTTTTCATGAATTTTAGAAACTTTTTTTCCGACATTTTAAATTCCCAAAGTTTTATAATTTTGAAATTTTTAAATTTTGATTTTTAATGATTCTTCAATTGCAAAATTAACAAAATGTAAAATTTTAAGATTTTTGAGTTTTGAAATTCAAAAAACTTAGACTAAATATAAAAAAAACCCAAATTTTATTTATTTTAGAATTGAAAAATTTCACCATGTTATTTAATTCTAAATATTTTTTATAACAAAAAACTAAATTTTAATTTTTTTATGAATTTTAGAAACATTTTTTTCAGCATTTTGAATTTCAAAGTTTTATATTTCAGATTTTTTTAATTTGGCTATTTTATAATTCTTCAATTGCAAAATTAACAATATGTAAAATTTTAAGATTTTTGAGTTCTGAAATACTAAAAACTTAGACTAAATATTAAAAAAAAACTAAATTTTATTTATTTTAAAATTTAAAAAATCTCAGCATGTTTTGAATTCTAAATATTTTTTTTATTATTTTTTTTATTTTCCATGAATTTTAGAAACATTTTGTTCAACATTTTGAATTTATAAAGTTTTATATTTCTGATTTTTTTTTTTAATTTTGATATTTTACGATTCCTTAATAAAAAAAATGTGAACAACATTTTAAATTTCTGTTTTTTGATTTTTTCAAATTAAAAAAAAAGTTCAACTAACCCACAATTTTATTATTTAGTTTTATATTAAAAATTCCACAAAGTTGCTTTAAATTCTTAAAAATGAAAGTTCTTCAAAATCTTTGGTTCAACAATCATCAAATTTTCATATTCAAAAATTTTAATTTCCTAAATTTAATTTGTTTCAAAATTTCGAAATTTTATAATTTTGATATTTTATAAATTATGTAATATAAAAATTATGAACAAAATTTTATAATTGTGACTTTCTTTACTTTAAAACTATACAAAGATGGAAAAAAAAAAAATTTCTAATTCTAGAATTCCTCAAAGTCTCCTGAATTTAAAAAAAAAACCACAGCTGTAAAATTTAGCAAAGAAAAATCCTTAAATTTTTAAAATTTAGTTCTTTAAGTTCTATAAAATTTTCACTTTGCAAAAATATCGAATACCTCAACGAATTTCAGTTTTTAACTTTCCAATATTCTAAAATTTGTTCATCCCATAATCCTAGAATTTTAAAATTCAATAAAAGTTTTAAAATTCAGAAAAATCGTAAATCACAAAATTCTTGAACTCCAAAATTTCGTAATTCTAAAATTGTTTGGTTTCTATGTTCCAAATATCTACAATATAGAATTGAAAAAAGCTTCAATCAGTGCTGAAAATTTCAAAATTTAATTCAAAATTCACAAAATTTCAAAGTTTGAAAAGTTAAATTTAATTTCACCATTCTTAAATTATTTTAAACTTTAAATACAAATTAAAGAGTTTTATCAATTTAAAACTTTCAGTTTTGAAATTTTCAGTGTTCTAAAATTTGTTTATTCCAAAATCGTACAATAAAAAAAAACTATTTTTTAATTTCAAAAATAATTTAATCAAAAACATAATGATTCCTAAAGTTCCAAAACTCCAAACTTTTAAATTAAAAACTTTGAAAATTGTTTAATCCAAAATGTAAAATTTCTTATATTTTAAAATTTTAAAAATTGTATTTCTTATGTTTCTTAAATCTAAAAAAAAAATCAGTTTCAGAAATTTTAAATATTCTTATATTATTTTATTTGAAATATCCTCAAACCACAAAAAAAAAATTAAACTGTAAAACTAAAAAAACCCTTAATAAAAAACTCCATAATTTAAAAAAATCGTATATTTCAAAGTTGCAAGTCCCATCTATTTAATTTTTTAGGTTTAAAAATTTCCTAGGTTTTTATGTTTTAAATTCCAAAACTGTTTCTTATTTTTTTAACTTCTCAAATTTGGAAATTTAGTTTTTCTTATTCCACAATACTTAAAATTTTTAATTCTATAAATCTAAATTTTGATTTTTTTTTTAAAAACAGAACACTCAAAATTGTAAAAAGCCCAAATCACAATATTTTAACATTTGTCAATACTAAAATGTAAAATTCTTTTGCATTTTAATTAATTAATTTAGCTCAAAAAATGCTCTAAAGTGTTTTGGGAATGACTGATTTTTATCATTTCTTGAAAAGTAAGAAAATAAAAATGAAATGCAAACCCCTAAGAAATCCGAAGAAAAAAATACTTGTAAGGCCGACATCAACAAGCAATTGGCCTACCTTGGTTTCGTGATTTGCAACTGGGTGTTTATTTAAAGTGACAGCTGTTTATTTACCTCGTGTAAAGTGTGCACGCTAACCTGGAAACATTCACTAATAAGTTAAATTTTGAGAAAAAAAAAACAAATTTACACTGGGATCAATCCTGATTTGATGATTTTTTTAAAAATAAAATTGAATTTCAAAAAATGGAGTTGAAAGTTATTCCCAAATATTTGATTTGTTATTTCTTGTATGCGTGCACTTGTAAACAATTGATTAAAATGAAAATTATTAACAATTTCCTGATTATTTCCAACATAAGGAAATTAAAATGAACTTGCCAGCCCTACCCAACGCATGTTTACCTGCAAGATAAATCATTGAAATTGTTGAGCTCTGAGAAGCCATGACACTGAAACAAATGTTTAGACTGAATCGAAAAGCATTTTAAATTGATATTTTTAAAAGGAAAACAATACAACAAATTTCAAACAACTTGGTCCGCGCTACAATCCAATCTCCTGAAATTGCTAGATCTTTTGATCCACTTTTGTTGCTTGGCCGTCGTCGGTTATCATTGAGCCTTCTTCCACATTTTGGTCACGACCTTGAGTTTAGATGAGCTTTTGCTTTGAAAAAAGAAAACTGACAAATACTGAAAAGATGCGCTGACAGAACGAGAGAACGAGTTAATAATTTTAAGTGCTGTGATAAAGTAAAACAAAATCTTGTAGCAAAATTGACGACATAATCAAAACAAAAAATCGTGCGCATCTCATGCTTTTCAGCAGATCTCAAAACAATAATGATAGTTTAGCAAAAAGTTCGCCCACCCACAATAGTAACTAATCGCTTGATTTTTTGCACCTCCCGCGAGAGCCGGCATTCATAATTCATTAACGTGCCATCGAGTAATAACTTTTGCAGCTCTCCCCCCCCCATCAAACTGTAAATAACGGATTTTAACGCGCCACTGCACTTTCTCCGTTCATCGTCGATCGAACGAAAGAAAGAAAAATTGCACACACACACACTGGTCTCAAATCACAAACTGTTTCGATGCTAAATGTTGGCTGCGCTGGCGCTTTTTCGATACTTTCGTTTCGCTCGCGTTCGACAAACTCAAAACTCACATTTTTACCACGTGTATCTTCTTCTCGTATCAGTTTTGGCCACGTCCCGCCGCCTCTTTTCTTTCTGTCACGTCACGAAACTTTATTCTTTTTTTAATTTTTGATTTCGTCAACAAATGATCGCTATTCGCTACAGTTTGATAGCAGAAATCAATCTCCAACAAAACTAGTGCGATTGAGCAGTTTTTATGCAACAAGAATGAAAAAGAAATGTTTGAAGAAAAAAAAACAAATCCCGATTGCAGTAAAAAAACACTAATCCAAAAATTACTAACAAAAAAACCAACCCCAAAAAGTGATGCAAAATGAGAACATGTGCGCCGTTTCGTATCGCGTGTTGTTGTGCTAACACAAAAGCCCAAAACAAAGTTGCCTAACTGTTTGTTACTGTGTAACACGAAATCCTCGAACGAAACCCGTAAAACTGAGTGCGGGTTTTGTACCAGTGTAATTCTTTAAAATGCGCGTGGAAACTGCCAGAGAATCGCGATCATTTCCTATTTTCTTTGTCAAGTTTGTTGTCATTTTAGCGTAGTCTTGAACTTATTTTAGTGTAGATTATTTTGATATGTTGAGTCGAGAACCGGGTTTGAGTTTTTTTTTCTGATTCCTGGCATTGTTTCCCATTTTTATTTTCACTTTACTATTTTTTTTAATTTTATTTTATTTTAGTACAGTTGAATGTTTGTCAAGTATTTAGTTAAATATACATTTACACACCACACCAAAACACCAAATGGCTTGGCGTATCGGAAAGAGCATGCAATTTTGAATTGTCGTAGTTAAACTCAATTTTGACGCTTCCTAAATTACAGTGCAAAAAATTTCGGTCGCATTTTCGAATAAGTGTGTTGATTGACAGTTCGTCAGTACACGCAACAGCAAGTTAAACAAATTCGAAGAAAATTGCACTGAATTTTCAGTAATTTTTCCAATTTTCTTTTGTACGCTGATTCGAAATAACTCATTTCTAAGTAATTTTCACTCAAACTTCGTCAAAATGAATATCACTTAGTTTTCGTTGAATTCTGGGTGAAATTCACTCCCCATTTACTCATTTCTGAGTAGGCTCGGTTTTGACGAAAACTGAGTAATTTTGAACTTGCGTGTAAGGTGGGTTCTCCAGCTGTCAAAAAATTGTTAGCACGGAAAACTGATTTTATGTAAAGATTTTTTGAAAAGTGATTTTTTTTCTATTTTTGGGCAAAAATTCACCGGATTTTTTTCCTGTAGGGTAATTTAGCATGCCAAAGTGAACCGGAAAATGCTGCTAAACAACCGTTCAGAAAAAAATCGCTTAAATTTTCCCGGAAAATGCTCAAATTTTCACTTTTCAGTAAATGTCTACATAAAATCCGGTTTTTGTGCTAACTATTTTTTGACAGATGGAAAACCCGTCTTACCTTATCTAATCCACATGCCTTGGCAAAGCGTTTCTTTTGAACATTTTATTTAACTAATTTTTTAGTGAGTCAAATCTCAAATCTTGTTGCAACTTTTCAGAATTTTGAGTGAAATTCACTCAACCTCGAGTCAAGTTCTCCCAGAACTAATGCTAAAAAATAACTTTCAGGCTCGATTTTAACGAAATTTGAGTAAAATTTACTTATAAATGAGTTAATTCATATGAGCGTACACGCACGTTCAAAATCACTCAGTTTCAGTAAAACACGAACCTACTCAAAAATGAGTAAGGGGGGCATCTGTCAGATTTGAGTGAATTTCACTCAGAATTCAACGAAAACTGAGTTTTCACCCAGATCTAGGTGGAATTCACTCAAATCTGACAGATGCCCCTTTAACTCATTTTTGAGTAGGTTCGGTTTTCACTGAAACTGAGTGATCAAGGTACAAGTGTTATTCAAGGTAATGCGGACATTTCAGCTGTCAATAAATAGTTTGCACAAAACCGGATTTTTTTTTTTTTTTTTTTTTCAAAGAAAAATTAACTAAAAACTTTTTTTTGACCCAGTGTAACGTGCTTAACAACTCCACATAAAAAAATCGGTTATTTTTTTCTGAAAAATTGACAGATTTTAGATTTTTTGGAAATTTTAATAATTTTAATAATTGAATTGAAAAAACTTACATCCGGTTTTTGTACACATTATTTGACAGCTGAATTATCCGCCTTACCTTTTATAATTCATAAACCTTGGGCCAGGCATACCCAACAAAAGTTTACATCAAACATGATTCATTGAAATATCACAAGCTTCAAATAAAGGTTTTTTTTTGTTTTTTTTTCTAAATGTTTAAAAATTAGTCAAAAATTACAGAAAGTCAAAATTTGGCATGCTTTTTTCGACACAGCCAAGTCACTTCAATTAGTTTGGTGCCGCTTTCAAAGGAACAAAAAAATACGCATAATTTTGGTGGTGCCACTTCCAGAACGTAAGATATCAAGCACTCGTTTTTGCTACGCATTTAATGAATAAGTTAGTTGACAAGAGTATAGTAAAAAAAATGCCTACTTCAAAAAATCGTTACTCGTCAGTCAATAATCCGTGTTAGTTTCCGCGTTGTCAAAAAGTAAAATCATCAGTAAATTTAAGTAAACTCATGTGGCATTGTAAATTTGTAGAGTGTAAAAATTAGAAAGAGATGCAAACTATTATATTCATATATATTTATATTTTGGAAAGAACGGAAAAATGAATCGAAGCGAAGTTAAGAGGTAAAATCCGGAACACAAGCATTGCTTAACATTTAAAGGCATTAAACTTAAGGCTACCACAGATACCAAAACAAACAAACAAAACTGTATTGATCGTGTTAAATGACAAAAAAAAACCTATATATTCCTAAAACAAAAGTAGTGAAAATCATACGAAACGCGGTAAAAGCAATAAATGATGGAAAAACGTAGTCACATGTTCTCATTTTGTAATTTTTGGGCAAGTTATTTCGATCTTTTTAAACTTTATAAACTAAAAATCTTCATTTTACTTAATAAAGGCTCACAAACGAGCGACGAGAGCAGGCTCGTAAGGATCTCAAGGGACTCGAGGACACCGTGGCCAAGGAGCTGCACACGCTGCACGCCCTCCGGAAGCTGTTTGTGCAGGATCTGCAGGTAATTTCGTCACATCGGGATACGCCCTAAGCAAGTGGTATGACCCTTTTCTTCCTCTCCCACTCAGGCCCGCATCAAAAAGTCCATCAACTCGGAGGAGACGGAAGACGACGGCGGTTCGCTGGCCCAGAAGCAGAAGATCTCGTTCCTCGAGAACAACCTGGAGCAGCTGACGAAGGTGCACAAGCAGCTGGTGCGGGACAACGCCGATCTGCGGTGCGAGCTGCCCAAGCTGGAGAAGCGCCTCCGGACGACGATGGAGCGCGTGAAGGCGCTGGAGACGGCCCTGAAGGAGGCGAAGGAGGGCGCGATGCGGGACCGCAAGCGTTACCAGTACGAGGTGGACCGCATCAAGGAGGCGGTCCGGCAGAAGAATCTCGCCCGCCGCGGACCGCAGGCGCAAATTGGTAAGAATTTTTGGGCTGGAAAACCTTTGAACGACGACTAATTCTGATTTTAATTTACAGCAAAACCCATCCGTGCTGGCCAGGGACACATCCTGTTCAAGACGGCCGGTGCCGCTAGCTCACCGGTGACACCAAAGGCGATCACGGACGAGAAGAGGAAGTCGCTAGTGAAAGGTAAGTCATGTGGGGAGCTCCCAATTCTACTTAAAATAATTCAATTCTATTTAAATTCAATTAAAATTAATTAATCAATTAAATTAATTAAATTCTATTTAAAATAATTATTAATTTTGCGTTGAAATTGCATTAAAACTTTTATACAAAAAAAAATTAAACTGGTTTATATCTACTTTTCAATAAAAGTGTAAAATGACAGATCGTTGCCAACATTGTACACGATAAACAATTTTTACTCATTTGAAACAAGTACTTACACGTTATGATGTCACACGCACATCCAAAATCACTAAGATATTGACAAAACCAGACCTTCTCAAAAATTGGTTAGTGGGAAAAATGTCAGATATAGGTTTCAAATGATTTTGCAAATGTCGGTCATTTGCCTCACTTACTCATTCTTGAGTAAACCTGCTTCAACAAAATCTGAGTATTTTTCAGTAGTAGAAGTAGTTACTCTTACCTTTGGGTTGATTTCACCAAAATTTTAGTAGATATACCCAAAACTGATGAGGATGTCTAAATATCATTACTAAATTGGATTCTAAAATTATGCTTAAATTGTTACGACCACAAAGGGTTAAAATTTGATTTTTCAATCAACTTTGAAAAAGCTAATTTTGTAGCATTTCTTGACAAAAAGTATTTTTCAGAACTTGATTTGATCAAATCTGTAATTTCTGCGACCAAAAACATCGTTCCACCTTTTTTTTTTAAACGACTACCTCCGCGGAATTTTTGGCGAATTTTTTTGTACACGCGAAAAAAAAGTTGGAACGATGTTTTTGATCTCAAAAATTACAGATTTGATCAAATTAAGTTCTGCAAAGTTTTAGGATCATCTAGACATCCTAACAAATCACTGGAAAGAAGAATAATCTTGATTGGTTGAGTTATGCCCGAGAACCATTGAGTTGAAGTTCCAACTTTTTTGGAGCCTTGGGCATTGGAATGATAACAAAAATGCATCAAAAATTACGTAGAAAAAATCTAAAATATTAAATAGGTACAAGAACTCGGATTTAATATTCATAACATATATGTAAATTAAAAAAAACACGAGGAAACCTCCGGATAGTTGAATCTAGATTGCATTTAAAATTTAAAGAGATATATGAATGCGAAAAAAATAATTGATTTGAAAATATTAAATACCGTGGGCTTTGATGATGAAAGCTAGTCTTAAAGTCTTTACGCTTAGGGATGATAAGATTGGTTTTCCCAGGTCCTGTGGGTCGTCAGGACTTTGGCAGCCCTACGGCGCGTGCCTCCGGGTGGCGGATGGAGGATAAAGGGATGAGTTAACTGGAGTGACAGGCTGCAAGGGATCCGGATCCTCAGCAGTCTTCAAAACAGTAAGCTATCCTATGGGCATTGCTTACAAAGATGTTCTCTTAAGAACAAAACGACCTCTTTGAAGAAAAGCGCTCACGCGGACCGGATCATCACTCGATGGAAAGTGCTTTTACTCTGTAGTACTAGCGCGAGTACTCACAAGATAAGCTACGTTGCGAGATGATATTATTTTCTTTTCATTGTAAAAATGCTTAGCTTTTGAAGGCCCTGGGCATGAGTAGAGATCTCAACGCCGTTAGCAATGTTGGCTTAAAAATAAAATTCATTGGATAATATCACCCTCCCCCCAGCCAACATTTTTGCCATGCGAAGCGGGCCTCTAACACTGTGTCTAGGTAACACCTAGCTAGGAGCGATCAGTGGACAAACACAAGAGGTGATCCCAGGGTCGATTAGGAGTTCATGAAGCAAATTAGTCGTCTCCCACCCCTTTTAAATTGAAAAATGAACTCTGAAACCAGCGTCTACTCACAACAACAGAAACCGAGGCCTCTTCTAGGCATTCTAGGGTCTAAATTACTGCTTGCCATACAATTTTGAAATCAATGATTAGAGTATTTGGGATAATTATTTTCAACATTACAATATTTATCTGTTTGTTATCTCCACATTACTTTCTATAACAGGTTTTAAAAAGAATACTTTCTGTTGTTACATAAGCCTTTTGCTTGTTCAACAGACAATTTAGAAATGTTAGGTGTTAAGCGGAATTAAGCTAGACCATTTAGAAATTTAGAAGTGCATTTAGGTTTAGGCACACTTATTTTAACCATGAGCTTCAGTTTTATTTTTATTATTATTTAGAGAAGATTTGTAGGGTTTATTCTCCCTAATGAGTTCGTTCCTTAGAAATTAGGAGAAAAAAGATACTGCCGCCACCTTTGTTTAATATTTGCAGGTACCCAGCCTCATCAGCGGAGCTGGTCAAAGGATGACCAGGTCAAATTCGTTACTGACCAATTCCGACATCAACTGGCGAAGGTGATCTAGGACATCTGACGGCGGTTGCGGGGTCGTCCTCTCAAAAGCTAAGTAACAAATCAGTAAAGTAATCGTATTACAGGCCTGCCTATTATGGTCATGTTGAATACGATTAACTACAACACTAACCATTTAAACTTTCAGCAAACAAGACTTATGACGGACGTGACAAGACGAGGGCCTGTTAAGCTTTTAACCATTGTTTCCTGTTGTTTTCTTTGCTTCTGATAATTAATTACTTTCGTTGAATGATTGTAAACCTCAACATATAAATTCATTTTGATAACTTTGCGTTTGTTGGGATGGTTTAATAATCGGTTAGTAAAGGTCCATTTGTGCGTGGATAGTGTACTCCGTTCGCTAGGGTTCCTTGGAGTCAGTTCTGTGGGGTTTAACAGTCTCGACAGTTTAAACCTATAGCGCTGATTTTGGGAAGCTCGTGCGAACGGGGTTTTTAATGAACATTGGGGGCGGCGATTGAGCACGAAGTTTCGATTTAGCTTATTTACATCATTACACGATTACATACTCTCACAAACACAATCTCATTTTAACCTACCCAATCATGTCCTCAATCCCCGCTCCCATGGAGTGCGAGCGATCCGCATGTGATTGACACGACCATTACCGTTCCTTTACACAACCGGACTTGGACTGACTTGATCCTGGCTATCCCACCTCGATCCGCAAAAAAAAAAAAAAAAAAAAAAAAAAAAAAAAAAATTTGAAAATATTAAATAAATATTGAAAAATAAATGCCTTATTTTAAGAAAAATCGAAATAAAGTCAAATGTTGTCCTCTAAAAAACTATGAAATGATATTTAACAGCAACATAATAATAACATATTTTGAAACACAACAAAATGCAAATTCGATGATTTGAAAAATTAAAAGTCACATTAAGTCAAATTATTTCTATAATTATTATTAGTCAATAACAAAAAATCAAATTACATAAACTTAAAAAATAGAACATTCACAAACTTGAAACTTGCAAATACAGTCGAGACTCGAATATCAGAAGCCTCGGTTATCCGAAGTTCGATTATCCTAATGTTTTTATGGGGCTTCGGATAATATAATCATGTACAAAAGAATAGTATTTTTAAATTTTCTTACTCAACATCAAATTTGCGTTCTGTGACTTCATTTTTAGTAAATTTGATAAGTTGATTGCCTATTCAAATTTAAATCACAAAAAAATTTATTAAAAAAATACATTAAAATTTGATAAGTTGATTGCCTATTCAAACTTAAATCACAAAAAAATTAATTAAAAAATACATTAAAATGTAAAAATCCGAAGAAAAAGATCAAGCTTCTAAGCTTCTGAAATTCTAATTTTGTAAAATTATGTAATGTTAAGAGCTAAAATCTGCTAAATATTTTTTTCAGATCATTACGTTGAAACTAAAATTAAATTATTTTAAAACGTTAAAAATTCTTGCAACCAAAAATAATTTTAAAATTATAATGCAATCTATAAATAAAATGTCAAATAAATAATAATTGCTCATAATTAATTAAACATAAAAAAAACAAAATTTGATGATTTTAAAATTAGGAAAAACATTTTAAATTTTAACTTGTTTTTTTTTAATTAAGATTGAAAATTTTAAAAAAAGTAAAATGTACAAATTAAACATGAAATATGCTTTAGAGATTTGAACTTTCAAAACAATCAACAAATTTAATGTTTTTTTTTTTAAACTCAACTCTATATTTTGAAAAATTAGGATAAAAAACATCAAATTAAAAATATGTACAAATTAAAGAAAAAATATGGTTCAAAGAATTGAAAATTCAAAAAAGTCAACAAATTTGAAACAACAAATCTGAAATCCACAACTTTTTTTTTATTTTTATTTCATTGCAAATTCCAATAGTAAATTTAGATCATTCGTAATATTCTTTCATCGACAAATTACGACTGACGATTTTCCGATAATTAAAATAATTTAACTATAAAATTCAAAAATTTAAAAACACAGCAAAATATTATATTTTTTCAATTTTATTGTTTTTTTTTAATTTCAACTAATTCCTAAATATTTTAAAATTTTAGTTTAAAAAATTAAAACTATCAAAGCATTCAATCAATTTTCAAATTTTTAGAAATAAAATAAGAATATTTTCTCTGTATTTTTTTTTTAAATTTATAAGAATATTTCAACAATTTTCAACATTAAAAAAAATTCAATACCTCCAGAATTTAAAAAAAAATCAAAGACTTGGATCACTGATAATTCTAGCATATTTTTCCAAATTCACCATGGGTTTTCTATGCTGATAGAATCTTTTAAAAAAGAGGTACCGTAAACCGGGGTGACTTTGATAGGATTTCAATTTGTTTTTAGAATATTTTCCAACAGGTAAGGTTTTTCTCAAGATTATCATTCTTAAAACATGTACTGGGGTAGGCCACACAAAGTCCATGCACTATTTTGGAAAAAAAGTTTTTTCAGTAGTGTTTAGAAAAATAGTTACGTTAAAAATTCTTGGTTTTAATTCCGGGGTGACTTTGATAGTCATAGTTTTTCTTGTTAAAATCATATTTAAGATGTTCAAACCTTATTTGTACGTTAAATGTACCATCACTAAAGTAGCTGATATAGTTTGTAAGAAAAAAATCAATGTTTATATTAAGTTAACTAAGTTTATAAGCTTTTTAACAAAATACATATAAATTTTAGGTAAAATTGTTACAAAGTCGGGATTTGGCCTGAAATTGGTTAAAAATAGTTTTGTTTACAAAATTATCGATTTATATTGCATTTTATACTGAATTCGAAGCACGAATCACAAGTTTTCACATTTTACATGAAATTTGTTCAACTGAATTTGCCTATGAATTTAGAGATTTTTTTTAATTGTGTTTCAAAAACACATATTATTTATTATTTACAAACTTTTTTAACCTTCTCCTAGTGGAAAATTGTCCAAAGAATCCGAAAATGCATTCCGTTTTCCGATTAAAAATCATGTTCATTGAGAAAATCATGACACTTTGAGAAGTTTAAAATAATGACTTTCATCCACATTTTCTTAACTATAGTTAACTAACTTTATAAACTTTTCAAAAATTTATGAAAAGTTCTTCATGAGGTACTTTGAACACTTATCTACCACGGTCAGTATGTTTCTGAACCATTCCTTACGTATTTTAATTGTACTCTTCATTTTGCGGAAAAATCGCAAACCTATCAAAGTCACCCCGGCTATCAAAGTCACCCCGTTTTACGGTAATTAAGAGTTGAGAAATCTAGATCATTTTTGCTTGTTTTTTATCCGTTTCTGAACGCTTGTGACTCAAATTTGGGTTTTTTTTACTAAAATCTAAGTAAAAATCATCCCGAATTTTTGGAGAGAAAAATAATTCCAAATCCATTCTTCAGTAATTTCGATTTAAATAATTATGAGTAAGCACAAAATTAGAAAAGAGTCATTTCAAATGAGCGTGTATTATTATTGGTCTGTCAAAGTACACGATAAATCTTGTTTCTAGCAAAAAAGCTATCGAGCTGTCAAATCGCAACATGGAGTTAAACTTTCTGTGCAGTTGCTGTGAAACTTACCAAGGCTTTTCAAAGAGTTTAGCTCCATGTTGCACGCACGCTCTCTTTCTCTTTTAATTTCTCGATAGTTTCTTTTTTAATTGGTTTGATATATTTTTTTACTGTAACTTTTCCCCTCCGCAGATTCCGAGAGTTGAATTGACTAAGTGACACGCAACGCAGAGGTCGCCGCCGCTTAGCAACGAGCAACTCTGAAAAAAATTGCTACCGTTTAAGCACTAAATTTTCCACGCTGCAATTATATATAAAGCATAGATATATAAACACACTTACACGCAGAACACAACACACCAGCTAGGAATGATTGAAATCGCAGAACAATTCTGGACTATGAGGACAAAGCGACAAAAAAAAAACGCTAATAATTGTGCAACAAACGAAATTTTACCCGCTATGAGAGGCAAACAAATTTACTAAAATTGGAGAACAATAGAAAAACTAAATCAAACAAATTTAATCATAGATGTTAAGCACCAAACAAGAAAAAAAAACTAATATATTGAGAGAAAACAACAAACAATAGTGCACACACACACAGCGCGAGCGCGTTTAAAAATTCTATATTTTTGGCTTTGCAGCAGCTGCAGCAGAATGCATGCGAGAGAGCGAGAGAGAAAGAGAGAGGATTGCGCGCGTACACGCTAAACAAAATGATGGTGTCTTTAAATTATAACACTACACGCAGAAAGTGCGGCTTAGCGCGATTCAATGTGCAACACACACACTCACAATAGACGAACACTTACGAAGGTAGAATAACAGATTAACACAAACAATTTTGGCGAAAAAAAAAAATGAAACAGTTACAAACCCGGCTAGGCGTGATCAATGACTAATGTTTAACTCTTATTGAAAAAACTGCTTCAAACATGAAAAGAAACTTTGCTATCGTGCTCTAAGACATATATTAGAAGTGTGTGTGAAAAAAACGCTAAAGTACTACCTATTTATTAAATTATTGCTTATTTTTAACAATAAAGAACCAACAAAGGACTACCGCAAAACACACACAAATAGGCAACAAATACTAGTAAACTCATCATCACTTGTGTGAAAGGCAGGCTTGAAGTTTTGAAGAGGCAAAGGAAAATTGAATAGCAAAAAGTCGTGGAAAAGCATTATCATTTGTTTGGTTCCTTTGTATTTTATAATTTCTCCTTTAGTTCGGTTTGACCACTTCATTTCTGTTGGGTTATGGGAAATTGTGTGATTTGTTTTATTAGTTTCTTTCGTTTTCGTTTAGTTTAATTTTTCGCACACCTTAATCAAACACGTTTTGTTCCTTGGTAAGGCCTTAAAAAGAAGAGCAACAAAAAAAAAACTCTAACACTTGCACCAGTATATGAGAAACCTTCCAAAGTTTATATTTTACGTTTTTTTCGTCACTAAATCAGCATAAACTACTCATCAACATTTAAAGAAACACACGCAGATCCATCCAAACTCATTTCGATTAAAGAAGAATTATTTTTAAAAGTGTATTAACAGCAGCAGCAGCAGTGATGAACGGAAGAAAGTTGCAATACACGACGCGTTGCAATATTATTATTCTACTAGCAAAAAAAAGTAATAATAATTTTCAGGAAAGTCTCGATTTACTTATTTTTTCTGAGAGGAAAATTCAGCAAAAAGGACGAAGCGTTGCGCATAAAAAAATCATGGTGGAAAAAAGTGAGAGAGCATCATAAACTGAAACTGATAATTAAAAAAACATTGGACAGCTTGAAACGCGAAAGTTGAGTTTGTTTTCTTTTAATTTGGTTCGTGATGACAGCTTTTCTTTTTCGTGAGACGTTACTCGCTTGACGGTCACTCGATGAATGACGCTTCGAGCTCGGATTGCAGCCACTTTTATACCAAACACACAAAGGAAAGCACGCAGCCACGCCACGGTTGCAAACTCCGCCCCTTTTTCCTTCTTGTGTTTTGGTTAATGTTTAAACGATTTTAATTCACTTAGCCTAAGTCAAAGGACAAACTTAACAAATAAATCTATTGGCCTTTTTACGGATTTATAATGAAACAACAAAACTCTTGAAAAATGGAAGCTCATGTATCAGCCTGTACTTTTTGAAGACTAGCATATTTTTTAAATGTTTTAGCCTGATTCATCCATTTTATTGAAACCATTAACTTTGTTCATATTCTTCTCCATTGCAACCTCTCGAAAGTTTTATGAAATATCTGAGGGTTAACAATTTAATTGATTTTTAAATTTTGATTATTTTAATAATACAAAAAGTTTAATCTTTTAATAAAAGATAAAGAAAATTCAGGTTTAAAAAAAATTAAAAATCTTAACATTTTTATATACAAGAAAATTTTAATTTGAAGCACAAAGATTGAAGATGACAAAAAAAAAGATTACAGTTCAAAACTTAAAAATTCATCAAATTATTTTTTTTTTGCTTGGTTTTTGATGATTTTTTAAAAAGCATAAGCTTTAAGAAAAAAATAAATAAAGCAAAGCAAAATTTATCCCAAATTCTTCAGCTTTTAAAATTATAAAATATTGTACCTATAATATTTTTTGTAAAGTCGTATTTTTTATATTCTAACCGTCTAACCTAATTCTAAATTTGATCCAACTCTAAAAATTTTAAAAACATTGAAATCACTTTTTTTTAAACTTTGATACTAAATTGATAAAAAAAAATATTCAAAAATTTCATCAGGCTAGTACAACTTTGTTCATGTTTTTTTTTTTTTTTTTTTTGCTCGACTCTGAACATTTGTTAAAAAACTAAATTTCAAGCCAATTAAAAAAAAATAAGCAAAAAATATTACAAAATGCTTTATACATCATTACAGTTATGCCTCTGTCACAAACAAACAAACATAATCCGAATTTTGACGTCTTTTTCTGATCTACGGTCTCAAAATTCAAAATTTCCTAAAAGCTTAAAATTGCTCTATTTTATCAAAAAAGCAGGATTTTTTTAGCGTACCCTTGGTAGTTTGCAACCGGTTATATATATATATATATATATTTTCATAGTAAATTATTTTTTGAGCTTTAACATTTGTTTTTAAAGTTTTAAGACTTTATAAGGAAAAAAGGTTAAAATCGATTTTTGAGATTTTACTTAAAAAAACTCTTTTACATTAAAAATTGAAAAAGTTATTTGTTTCAACATTCATTAAACCCATTTTTAAAGTTATAAAGAAATCATTTTCTGAGATTTTGAAATTTTTCATTAATTAAAAATGTAATAAAAAATCTAGAAGAACAATGACTTCAAATTTTTAAAAAAAATATCGTTGCCAAAATTCTGAAATTATACTTTTGCAACATTTAAAATACTCTAAAATTCCAATCCATTTCTAATTCTGACTTTTATAAAATTATCACATATCTTAAAGTACCTATTTAAAAAAGACAATAGATTGTTAAAAAATCCTAAAATAGTCTGATTCTCAGGGTTGTTACGGACGGCGTGAATCGCGCGGATCTGGCGCGGATTTGCTGGCTAATTTTGCTCAGGCGCGGATTTCGCGCGGATGGCAATTTTGATAAACAAAATAATTGAGAATGATAGAATTTGTTCTAAATTATAAAGGAAAATATTATCAGGAATTAAAAAAATTCAATCTTTTTCGTTAAGTGCAAAAACATCAATTTCTAAGAAGTCGCTAATGAAAAAAGTTTACTTCTAAAAATTGTTGATTGTTTTTTTCTAATTTTTTTTTTCTTAATTCCAAGGCATATTTTAATATGCAAACAAATAGGTCCTATAAACATATGAAACACAATAGCTTATAGGACCTTTTAAAACAAACTCTAGAAAAATTGAGTGATCATATTAATAACAATTTTATTAAAATCAAAATAACAATAATCGAAAAATTGCTGTTTTTCAAAAATTTGAAGCTATGAAACTTTTTAGATTTTCTAAGTTTTTCAATATAAAAACTGAAATTTTTAAATTTTTGGTTTATTGAAAAAATGAAAAATTCTGTTGCCACTCTGATTCAGGTAGAATTGATACTACTCCCAATTATCACAACATGACGAAATCCACTTAGCAATCTGCTAAAATCTCCGTCTAAAAGCGAATTGTAGTTTTAAAATAAAAAAAAAAGAAATCTGGAATTCAACAATATGAAATTTCAGAATTAACATATTCAAATAATAATAAAAAAAATTGAATTCATAATTTGAAATTGCCAAAACTTACAGACTGAAAAACGTCAAAAAGTACGAATTATTAAATTATTAAACTATTAAATTATTAAATTGTTAAATTATTAAGTTGTTAAATTATTAAATTATTAAAATATAAAATTTTTAAATTTTAAAGTTATTAAATTATTTAATTATTTAATTATTAAATTGTTAAATTATCAAATTATTTAATTATTTATTTAGTTATCTAATTATTTAATTATTAAATTATAAAATTTTATTTTATAACATTTGATTTTTGCCATTTTCTTAGTTTGGATCTTTTTCGGAGTCATATTTTAGTTTAGAGAAATTTAGAGACGAAAATAATATAAATTTCGTGTTTCGATTTTCCTGAGTAAAATTTTGGCGAGAATTATCAAGTACAAATCCCTAGATTTTATAATCTGTTGATTTTTTTTATGGTTTTAAATTTTTGAATTCATTTTTTTTCCTGAATTTGCAACGATTTTTGAATTGTTACAACAAATGCTAATATTGTTTCAGAAATGGCAAAAAACGTTCCACTTGGTGCAGGTGGGATATGAATCCACAACTGATCAAAGGTACTGCTTTCTGTATTATTCTTTTTTCGTTGAAAATTTCATTCATTTTGTTACTCTCTTCTATGTTTGTCGCGTTTTTTTTTAGGCGCGGATTGGGTTTTGAGGTCGGCGCGGATCTGGCGCGGATTATTTTTCGACTTTTCCGTAACAACCCTGGTTTCTATTTTTTTTTCTTTTAATAATTTCTGCTAAAACTACACTCAACCCCCGGTGGTTGGTCACTTTTTCGTTTGACACTTTTTTAGTTTGTACCCCGTTGGTTGGTCAAAGTCAAACTAAAAAGTGACGAACTGTCACCTTTTACACGGCGCTCATACACACTATCTAAACAAACGTTCAGTAGTGTGTGTGAACTCCGTGTAAAAGGGGTGTCAAACTAAAAAGTGACCCCGTTCGTTTGACAACAGTTGGTGTCAAACCATCGGGGTTTGAGTGTATATGGTCTAGTCATTCAAATCTTTTAAAATAAAAAAATGTAGTTTTCATATTTTTAAAATACATTATTTAAAAATTCCAAGGTATTGCGCGTCCTAAGAAATAATCAGTTTTGGTGATTATCTTGAAGGGGTCTCTAAGATAAGAGCGCAAGCATTTTTCCAATCCATCGCAGTAACCGTTTTGATTTCCGCTTTTCATTGCTGTCAGTTCAACTCAACTTTTTATGTTAATTTGTTTTCAAACTGAACGCGTTTCTTTTAGAAAAAATAAAAATTGCTATGAATCTTAAATTGGTCTGCTTCTTTCATTTGCAAGGTGTCCACGCCGAGACACCTCTTCGCAGCCCAGTCCACACAGGGGAAAGGGCCAGTGGAATGTATTAAATAGACTACTTCCGGATGGATGGTGGATAACAATCATGTCGAGCGGACGGATTCACGATCTCTTGCCATGAGCCGATTTATTAGCTGAGAGCTGGTTACAGGGTTCGATCGGGGTTTTATACGCCAGGGGCATCTATCGCAAACAATGGGGATTGGTACTAACAAAAGCGCAATAGGTAAGATCAGCTTGGGGCAGTGTGCAAATGAGGAGCAAGTCTCAAGGCCATGTGCACAACCGAGCACAAAATGGGGTCCTTCAGGCTCACAATTAATTTTCAGCCCCAACATACCGGCCACCAATGGAATCCCGATTTCATTTAAATTTAATCTAAACTTGTTAACATCTCACACTTCTTATAAGCTAGTTTTATTCTTTGTCTTGGGAGGTCGTCAAATGGCTGGGCGACTCGTCTAATTCGGGTTTGTTCGCTGGTGAGAGGTTGTTAATGGATATCAGGCACTCTTTCACATCTGATCGGTCGTAGACAGCGCCCGACGGAACCTTGACGCGCACGACCCGCACCAGTCCGTCCGACTGGACGGTGATACGGCACATGCTCTATCGGAGAGGGGGAGGAAGAGAGGATTATCTCTTTTCAGGAGGACCAGAAGGTTCGGTTGCCGGTACAGATCATTGATGTGCTAGAGCTGGTTAAGGTCAAGGTCAAAATTATCCGTTGCCCACAATTTGCAGCACTACTTGGACTTCCATTGAATTGCTTCCCACAGCGATAGCCGGTTAGTAGAGACACCGAAGAGGTCGGGCTCAGCGAGCTATTGGAGAGCGGTGCTGACCAAGAATTTTTCGGGAGTGATTTGCGTCGGGAGTGATTTGCGTCACGTCGCCTCCAGATAGGGCGTCCAATTTTCCCGGGTTTTGAATTTCCCGGGAAACGGGAAAAATATTTTTGAAATCCCGGGAATTCCCGGGATCCCGGGAATTTTTTTATCAGTAATTAAATCTATGTTTTCATTATATTTGTTATGTTTTCAAGTTTAAAATCATAGAAATACTTCAATCTAAACAAAGACGACAGTTTTTAAATAGCCTATAAGAAATTAAAAATTGATAAAAATCAATTTTGTTCTTTGTGGTGTTTGGATTTTAAATCAAGTACAATTTTTAATTCCAAATTCAATATTTTTTTTTTGATTTGCTGTTAAAATGACATCAGTCTTTATGAAAATATTTCCTTATAATTTTTTTATATGACATGAGTAAAACAGCTTTAAAAGTTATATGTTTTAAAAAAACAAAAAACGACAACAAATAAAATTGTACAAGTCAATGTTTAATTTTTGAATAGTTTCGAATTCATTGTTTTATATAAAACATATTTAACCGCCAACCGGAGGAAAATCGGGTCTAAAGTTTGAGTATGTACAGGAGATTTAAGAGCAATACATTTGGAAATCGGTGTAATAATTGTTTTGTTCTGTTCCTGTTTTAACCGAAGTCATCTCAAATGTTTTTTTTTTTTGCTTAAGTAGCATTTGTCCTTATTTGCCACAGATGCCGGTGTTTAATTAAAAATATTTTAACATGAGATTTTTTTTCAAATTTAAAATCGTAAATAAACGTAAATATATCCATTCTATTTAAAAAATAAAAGAGAATAAAATTAAAGCGCTAGGCATTTTGTGGACCTGGTAACTAAAATTATAAGAAAATAAATGCTGATATTTGCCGAATACAAACTTAAATTAATTTTATCGATTTCTTAGTATTCAACTGTTCTTCTATGTTAATGCTTCTTATCGATTACTTAGTATTCTACTATATCCACAACAAAATCTGAATTTCCAGAACAAAATATGATTATTTTTTTCAATTTCGGGAATTCCCGGGACAAATTATGGAAAATCCCGGGATTCGGGAATTCCCGGTTGTGGGAAAATCCCGGGATTTTTGTCCCGGGAATTCCCGGGATGGACGCACTACCTCCAGAGTTGTCCTCGGTGTCGTTTCCGACTACACGGCAAAGTTAATCTCCAGGGTTAGATTCGATGCCAGCGCCCATGGAGTACCAGGCCAGCTTTGGCCACGTGTTGGTGAAGGATTGGCGTTGGTCTGCTTGCTTGCTTGGTCGGTGTGGATGAGCTCCAGGAGGCAGCCAGTCTCACTCAGTTGCGGCGAGAATCACTACGGTAGTGTAACTAGTGTAACAATGGTGGAACCTGGAGGTTTCGCGAGTGCAAGTCCGTTTTGGGTTTAGTCGGCTTAGACAGTGTGAATTCCGTGTGGCTCTCCACATCTAAACTTCAACAAACCACCTCCACCATCTCCTTTCCTCGCGCCATTTAGTTCAAGGATGACGTCGCTGGTCTTAACCGTCAAAGAAGATCCCCTCTCAACATGTCCGGTTCAGCAGATGCTTGAGAGAACGAGAAAAAAGCCTGCCGGACGGGACAAACAACATCCGTTGTGCGTCCATCCGACCCGGTTCGGAGACTGCAGTCCACGGATACTTCTAAGCTGACCGTGAAGGCTGCAGAACCACTGCGTCCGGCGTCGAACCCAGACAACCGCAGGCAGAACCAAAAAGCCAACGGCAGCCAGCCGAACAAGCCCCCACGATTTTCTCAGATTGTCACTTTATGTAAACAATTTAGGTTTGCCTAAGCCTACTTTCCCTTGCCTTCGTTAGGTTTTTCCGTTGCGGCGATATCTTTCTGCGGCGATTAATTGGAGCGCAGGATTCTAATTTTTCTCGAAATTATTAATATAACAAAATTTGAAAAATTGCAGCCACTTTTATTCCAAACACACAAAGGAAAAGCACGCAGCCACGCCTGGTTGGTTGCAAACTCCGCCCCTTTTTCTTTCTTGTGTTTGTACACTGAGAATTAAAAGTACGCAATTTCGGTAAATGTTTAAACGATTTTAATTTTAGCTTTTTATTGGTATTTCCCAAACACAGACTTCAAGTAATTCGGACATTGTAAAATGAAAATTTCCACAAAAATCTCCTCATAATAATACTATTTATTCAACCACTGCGTCGACCCGGCCAGCTCGATCGCCGGCAGCGGATTCGCCGCCAGTTCCGCCGCGTGGGCACTCTCCATGTGGCGCCTGCGGTAGTCCTTGCGCGGGTAGCGCCGCTCGCAGAAGAAACACCCAAACGGTCGCTCCTTGTTGTGGGTGAAGCTGACGTGCGCCCGCAGACTGGAGTTGCCGCCGAAGCGCTTCCCACACAGGCCGCACTGGTAGTCCTTCCGGCCGGTGTGCGTCAGGATGTGCTTGGCCAGCGAGGTGTCCCGGGCGAAGGCGGCGGTGCAATCGTCGAACGTGCAGACGAACGGGCGCTCGCCGGTGTGCAGGTTGAGGTGTTCCTTGAGGTTCTTTGAGGAGCGGTAGCAGCGGCCACATTCCGGGCATTTGTATTTGTCCTCGGGCATCGTGTGGCGCTGGATGTGTTTGCGCAGTGACTCCCGGCTGACGTAGGCCGCTGGGCATTCGGGACATTGGAAGACCTTCTCGCCGAGATGGGTCTTCTCGTGATCGCTGAGTTTGCCGGGGTAGAAGAATTGTTTCCCGCATTGGGTGCACTGGTACTTCTTGACTTTGGACGTGAACCGGGTTTTGTGTTTTTGCAGGCTTTGATCGTTTAGGTAGTTGCTGTAGCAGATGTCACACACGAACGGCCGTTCCGGGTTCGGTGGAGGACGGTTCGGGAGGTGAACGGCTTCACTGTGGGTTGACAGGGCTTCTGGCGATGGGAAGTTCTCTGCACAACCACAGCAGATCCGCGTTGTTCCGCATACGGTCGCGTTTGGCCCGTGGATCGTGCGGTAGTGCGTGCTCACCCGGACTCGGTTGATGAACGTTTCGCCACACGTTTTACAGCGGTACTCAAACTTGTCCTTCGATCGATGTAGAAGCAACTGTTGAGTTCTATGTAGCGTTTTGTAACAGATGTCACACTGGACTTTGGAGCCCAATTTTTCCTTTGAGAGTTTCTTGGAGATGTGCTCGACCTGTCCATGCTCGTACAGCTCAGCTTGTGTTTCGAACGATCGCCAGCAACCGCAGCAACGGAACGCACTCGCCTGTACTTCTTCGTACAGATCTTCGCTGATCAATAACTTGGTGCGTTTCGATTGGGGTTGTTCTGAAGATTCCGATTCCTCGTTTGAGTTTTCTTCAACGTTCTCCTCAAATCCGTCGTTATTGTCCTCGTTGTCATCCACAACCGGTTCATCCTTAACCTCTTCCTCCTCCATGACAACTTCCTCCGTATCATCAGCCTTACAAACCACCTCGACCGTATCCAGCGGATTCACCTCCGCTTCCTTCGCCAACAACTTCCTCAACTTCCAGTCCGACTCGCGGCACATCCTGCGCACCCCGTACGCCACCTCCAGCTGGCCAAAACACGCCTCACAGCAAAACTGGGGCAACCCGGCGTCCTCGCCCTCCTCAACGGACCACCCACCAATCGCGACGATCGCTTCCGCCGGCGTGCACACGTCTCGAAGGACGGTGCGACTGCCGAGGGCGATCATCGCCGACTGGTCCGGGAACCAGTTGGCGCAAACGCGGCAGAGCGAACCGGAGTCGGAGGATGCGGCGCTGGGTGGCGGATTGGCTTTGCGACGGCCACGTTTGGGGGGACGCTTGCCGGCAAGTTTGGGCATCCTGTTGTTACGATTGTTGTTGTTGTTAATTGCTTTATTTCTGGCAGCTTTAACCTGTGCGGTCATTCGTTGTTACGGTTGTTGTTGTTGTTAATTACTTTATTTCCGGCAGCTTTAACCTTTCGGTCATTCGCTGCCCCGCTGTTACGGTTGTTGTTGTTGTTGTTAATTACTTTATTTCCGGCAGCTTTAACCTGTGCGGTCATTCGCTGCCCGCTGTTACGGTTGGTTTGACTAATAATTGCACAGGTCCGGCGATGTTCCGGCAAGCTTCATCAAATACGACTCGTAACTGCTCTCGGTCAGTTTCTGTTAAAAATTACCCGTTGAAATCCTCGAAACAGTCAATCGTTGATGAATATTTGACACTTGCCAAGTAAACAATCAACAAAACTGTTTAGCTGGCTGCGTACTTTCCTCTTTCTGACAGCTCGATTTTTGTTTGTTTTGGTTTGGCTCTTTCGGCGATCCCGCAAGCTCAGCGTAGTTAAGTACGTTCCGAAGACCCGAATGTCCTCGCCTCCGGACCACCTCCCGCCCGATTGGTCCCTCTCGGGGTCCATGTGCCGCGTCTGTCTGCGCTCCGACCCAGCTGCTTCGTGGAGTTTGTTCGAGTGCACCGTCGCCGGGAAGAGTCTCGTGCAGGCACTGTCGCTGGTCGGTGGAATCCAGGTTCAAACGGGGGACAACTTCCCCAAGTCGTGCTGCTCGAACTGTTTGGCCCGCGTGGAGGCGGCGCTCAAGCTGCGGGAGCAGTGTTTGGAGTCGGATCGGCGGCTGGGAGTGATGTTTGCGGTGACGGTTAAAAATGAACCCCCCGAGGAGGAGGAGGAGGAGGAAGATCCGTTTGTGGCCTGCTCGCAAGGGTACTTTGAGCCGGCCCGGGCGGAGGAGCATTCGGTGGCGTCGGTGCTGCAGCACTTTGGACTGGACGGGTTTCTGGCGATCGTTGAGGGACAGGATTTGGAATCGGTTGAGCTTTTTAGCTGTTTGTTGGAACAAGATTTGCAGAAGATGCTGCCGAACGAGACGGTGGGGACGATTATCCGGTTCAGGAAAGCAGTTGCGCATGTAAGAGTTGATTATTCAAACTTGACTTGGAATTTAAGCTGTAATAATTTATGATTTTAGGCCAAACAACTGCTTGCAAAAAGCTCATCAGATGAGAGGAAAGCCAAGCACGTTGAACCAGAACCAATTCCACGGAAGAAACGAAGAATAGAGAGGCCACTTCTGGAGCATCCGGTCATTGTGGCGAATCCCAATCAAGATCACGTGGTAAGTTCTATGCTAGATATCATTCCCAATATTCAAAATTTAAAAAAAAAAATAAAAAAAAAAACAAGAAAAACTCAGTTCTAAAATTATTAGTTTGTATTAAAGTATTTATTTTTAAAATTCCTGCATTTTATGATTATTTTTTCTTGATTTAAAAAAAATTTAAGAAAAAATAATATATAAAAAAATAGATTTAAAATTCTATTATTTTTAAAATTATAAAATATTTGTACCTAAAACATTTTATGAATATCATTTTTTTACAAAACCTTTAAATTTCTAAATTCTAAGATTTTAAAATTTTAACCTTCTCTTATTATAAATTTGCTAAAATTCTAAAAATCTGAAGAGCTTTGATATTATTATTTTTTATCTTTAATAATAAATTTGTATACAAATTTGCAAAAAAAAATCAAAAATTTCATTAGGATGGCACAAATTTTATTTCATGTGTTTTCCTCGACTCTGATTTTCAAAAACTAATTTCAAGACAATTGAAAAAATAAGCAAAAAGTTTGACAAAATGCTTAATACATCATTACAGTTACCGGACCGTCCATAAACTACGTGAACACTATTTTGGAAATTTCAACAGAGGTGGGGGGGCTCAATGGCATTTTTTTATTTTGTATGGAGTGTGAACTCCCCCCCCCCCCCCTTCTGAAATGTTCCCGTGGTTTATATGGATGGCCTCATCTAATTTACAATTTTTCATAATAAATTTTTTTTCAATATTTTTTTTAAATAAAAACTTAAAATAAAAATTTACATTGGCCTTTAATATTTCAATTTTCTAAAATTCTTCTAATTTATTAAAGATTTTTAAAGTTCTTTCTTTTTAGATAAAAAAGATTTTAAATTAAAAAAAATCATATTTTTTATTTAATAAATCCCTTATTTTTTATACCTTGGGCATGAGTAAGGATCTTGTCGCCGCTAGCGGGTTGGCTCAATTATAAAATTAAATATTGATAATATTACCCAATTATCCGGCCAACACTTGCGATCGGATCTCTACATTGTGTCTAGGTGTAAATTCCTAGCTAGGAGTGATCAGTGTTAGAGATGGTCCCAGGGCTTAAGTAGGAGTTCATTGAAGCAAATAGTCTCCCCTCCCTTTTAAATTGAAAAAATAAACTCTGAAAACAAGCGCTTACTCACAATAAACAGATGCCTCTTCTAGGCCTGGTAGGGCTGCAGAAAACATAGATATATAAGTATATTATAAGCTGTGTATTATTTTGATATGTCAAAATTTCCATAGAGTCTCGGTCAATCAATAATGTAATGACATCGGACAAAATTCGTTAATCTGTTGAACTAACGGTTGACGGATTATGGTTGTATCTACCATTGTTGCGAATCGAGGGTCTACTGGAGCCTTGACGATCAAATGGAGCCTAACATTTCAAAAGGGTGTAATGTGTAAG